>NC_069134.1:55608200-55655700 GCF_026914265.1 Mya arenaria
CCTATAAAATACTGAGGTAAAAAACCGTGTCTAACATAATTCATATTTACGCTACCCTTAAGTTAAAATACTTCAACGGAGGTGTGCTATTGAACGGTTCAAATCGAGACGAATTGTCTATACATCAAACAAAACGTTCCACTTAATGCAGAAATGGAACCATTCGTTTAATGGCTTCTTCATCTAAGTTGTTTTTCCGATTTGTATTTGACTTTGTTGATCACACGCAATGTAAAAACGAAAGAGTATTTTTAACCTGACGTCATCATGAAAATGGCATGACATTTCAAAATTATAAAAAAACTTAATTCCCCACATGCGTTCTAAACACACCCACAGGGCACTAAACACGAACCAAATACACTTAAAAGAATACCAGAAAACATTGCTAAATGTAAAAAAATAACATGAAAGAGCATTTCTTGAACGTGCAGTAAAATAAAATAATATTTTACGTCTCCTTTGATGGAGAACGAATGTGCCCGTGGGTAAAGTTTATCATGACCCTTGCATGATTGTTTGACTAAAGATCAGGAGGGATATTTCATAATGCCTAAAATTAGAAATTTGAATTCAATCAGAATGCTGCGAAAGCTGTCTTTTAGCAAATCTTATCTAATGGACTTGTGGTTATGAGCAGGTGTTCAAGATTTCCCATATATCCTTGTAGAAATAACAACTTAAAGAACATAAAGAGTATTCCAATATTTATGTGAAAGCTACAGAAACAAGCTCAGTAGCAAAAACTTTAAACATAAGCCCGGTTTAATGGCACTGGCCAGACTAGAATGTTCGTTCGTTCTCCCTAGTAAACATGCCAATGCTAAAAATGTTAAAGCGATTGGCCAAAAAGTATCATCGACGGCATGATTCAAACTGTGGTAAAATGACAATGCTGTGTTTTGCATATATGATTTATCGCTTTTTATCATTATCCATGTGGTGGGTTTGTTGTTTAACCTTTTCTCAGTTGGCTGCCTAACTTTTTTCTAAACTGTTTATTTTGGTTGGATGAAATTCTTAACAATGATAAATTAATTTGCTAACTGGATAATACGTTGTTGACGTCTTGCTTTAAAGAGAGAGGAATCAAGTATCGATAATAAAATATGCCATGTGTATATTGTGGTCGAATAAATGGAGCTTTAAAGAAATAAAACCATTGCAGTAGAAACATACTACTCTTCAATCACCCGAAACAGATGCACCAGACGAAACTAATACATATCATGAAATGATATTCTGCACGCTGAGAAATTTAAACATTTTCGGGAAGGGATATAAAAAAGCATTCTACCAAACAAATGAAAGACAATAATAGACGCTTTAAATGCATTGTTTGTTTCGGAGGAAATGTGAGTTGAAAAAGACAAGAACAGAAAAACAATATACCACATCATTGTTATTCAGTTCTAAAGATCAACGCAAGTTGCCTAGTCGGAAGTCATTTTTATATAATTAATCCATGTACTATGAATATATAAAAGGTAAATTTTACTCTTATACTATAATCGTATTTGCAAACTACATGATGTGTTACGTTTGTTGTGCACGAGAAAGTATGAAGAAACCGAATCACTATCATGCATTTATAATACCAAATCTTGATTCCATGCTTATTTCCATCTAGCAGATCACCGGTCGCTAAATCTTACTGATAAATGAAGGTTCTACTATTATCTAACTGTATTTTGTAAAAGAAGTGGAATATAGATGCTTTTTTCAATTTGATAAAATGCATCACTGAGTTTGTGCTTGATTTGGACTTGAGAAAATTGACACAGGTTGATCATAGATCTGCAATGCACGGACTTACAAGCTTGCTGTAGATATCCAATAAATACCTTATTCGTCTCAAAACAATTGTACGATATTGAACGTTGGATAACAGAGATTGAAATTCATTTAATTTTACAATTCAGTTTATGTTGTAACTAAACAAATAAAGCTGATTTACTTAAGAAAACCGACCAAACTGTCGGAGAACATTTTTTGAAGCACAAACATATGTATGGTGTTTGCTATTCTGGGGATTATAAAAGAAAGCATTAACACCCATACAATTTTATAGTACCAAGTTAATAGATTATGCTTTCTAAATGTCGCAATCAACCGCCAAAATGCTTTACAAAGTTAACGTATTTCCAAACAAGTAGAAGCTAACATTTCAATTGACCACATACTCTTAAAGCAAATAATAACACATTTTTATACTATATCACGTGAATCGAGTGGACGAAACTTATAGTCGGTTTTGCGTGCAGTCAATTTGTTGATTAACCGTGTTCGACTTTTCCGACATATTGATAGTAAAACGGAGCACTGTATGACTAGTTGACAGTCCCACTTTGAAGTTTTGGTTTTTAAAGGCAACTGATAACGACGACCTCTCATTATCGTTCATTAACTCGATGATTTCATGATCGTTCATTAACTCGATGATTCCATAATCGTTCATTAACTCGATGATTCCATAATCGTTCATTAACTCGATGATGTCATGATCGTTCATTAACACGATGATGTCATGATCGTTCATTAACTCGATGATTTCATGATCGTTCATTAACACGATGATTCCATAATCGTTCATTAACACGATGATTCCATAATCGTTCATTAACACGATGATGTCATGATCGTTCATTAACACGATGATGTCATGATCGTTCATTAACACGATGATTTCATGATCGTTCATTAACTCGATGATGTCATGATCGTTCATTAACACGATGATTTGATGATCGTTCATTAACTCGATGATGTCATGATCGTTCATTAACACGATGATGTCATGATCGTTCATTAACACGATGATGTCATGATCGTTCATTAACACGATGATTCCATAATCGTTCATTAACACGATGATGTCATGATCGTTCATTAACACGATGATGTCATGATCGTTCATTAACACGATGATTTCATGATCGTTCATTAACACGATGATTTCATGATCGTTCATTAACTCGATGATGTCATGATTGTTCATTAACACGAGATTTCATGATCGTTCATTAACACGATGATTTTAATATGATCGTTCATGAACTCGATGAGAGGCACGTAAACAGTTACAGACTGATGTCATTATGTCTGTGCAGTTTTAATTCAAAAGGGTGATTTGTGAGATGCAAGACATTATTATGCTGACTTTTAATTATTTGAGATTAATTGGCGACGTCTGAATTAGAACATAGATAAAAGGTTTTAAATTGCAATTCTTACCTTAACAACAATGATCACACAACATTTTAACTATGAGTTATCATGATCTCGATTATTAAACGTAAGCTATGAATTTCGGAGACAAAATGCCGTGTGAAAGAAATATACCGTTTGAAACAAGCGTTTTCTTATTGTCATTTTTAAAATGCAATATAAAAAAGAGTTTGTACCATTGTGGTTAAACATCTCATTGGATCTGATGTAAAATTTGTTGGTATTTTCAAGATGTTTTTTAATGTTTTACTGAATGTGTGAAACATGGTACCAATACAGTTGAGTCCAATCCATTTACGATTTGAATGATTATACATTATCATAACTTTGTTATATTTCAATCACAAAATATATCGTCTATGCATTCAATCGATACAATATTAAGATAATACTTTATCCTGTAAACTAATAGCATGTGTATGTTGTCATTGGGAATGCAATAAGGTACTTTCAAGTATGAAAGACATTGACGTAAATCACAAAGTAAGTTTTTTGACAGTCGTCCTATACATTTTGTAACCATATAAACATTAAAATATATTTCTATTGAAAGTCGTTCCCAGCAAAAGGTTGATCGACTCCATGGTACGTGAGGGCGATTATGTCAGATAAAAACGAGTACATACACCACTTACGACAGAAATGGCCGACGGATAGGCTAAAATTGACACAAACAAAAGGATATTAACAGAGCAAAATATGAGACTACCAGACTTTATTTAAATAAAAAATACGGTAACTATAAAGATATGACAATTACTACAGCTACTATTTCTCGTTAAATGCACTAAATTAATAGGCACAATACAAACATACATAAAATATATATTTCCGACACTGCTCGCCATAATAAATACAGGGTTAAAACTATGTTCACTGCTCACCATGATGATATTAGATACAGGGATATTGTTTTCATATAGTCTCGTAAAAATTGTGAAATCAGTAGGTTAAAAAAAAGAATATAAATAAATCAAAAGAAGCTAACAAATATAACGTGGAATATTTTTCGGGCTTGTTATTTTGAAATTTTCAACAAAATGGCCCCAACTAATTACGTATACCATTTACCATTTATATATACAGGGCGTCTGTACTGAAAAAACGGTTTGACTATGATATAATATCAACACCACCAACAACTTACAAACAGCCAGCATGATTGTTGTTTACATACTTAAACATATGTATTACTTTTTATTTATAAATCGGAATAGGAAAAAAGAACGCGATTTTGGTATTAAAGATATAAAGATTAGCGAACCAATAACGAAAACTATAGGGTCACCGCGTGACCAGTCCGAAACTAATGGCGTCGCGTCATTCAAGTTGGAGGTGTGATATTGTTGTATGTCAGAAATCTGTTATTATCAAAATTTAAAGACATTAGATATGTTCTTTATGCCGACATTTCCAGTGTTTTTTATGAGAATAAATCAACATATTTCGTTCCAGAACATGACTCATAACAAATGCATTGGATTTGTATTACATTTGCGCAATTTAATCTACCTGACATGTCGATTAACAATGGCATATTTAGCAGATTTCGTTTCGCATGTCAGTTCTGGAAGGACAACATCGACCTGCATGCATGGACACTTGTCTTCCTGAAACATCATTTGACTGATGGGGTTATCTACTTCGAAATCAATGCCATTAAACATTCTTTAAAACTTATCGAATATATATCTTTTTTACTGCGATTGCGGTAAACAATATTGCTAAATATGTATTGAGCTCAGCTCTTGAATATGTTCCTCTTTCGACACCGAGTGAAATACGCACATTTATTACGCACTGTAATATTATTTTGGGCAAGAGGATTGAAAAAGTAAAATTGATGTATTTCTAAAATGGCAGGAAGGACTTATGTGTTTGAGCTTGCTTATAAAGAAGCTTAAACTGGCGAAATCGAAATAACTGTATTTTTATCTGTAAGGATGTATTCGACTCTTGTATATATGTGTAGATTTGAATTAATAGATATCAACTACATTCACATACAAACTCTTTGAAAATACTAAGCAATAGTAAGCCATTGTGGAACTAATTATTAAAACAGTCGGATAGCTCAAATGTAGGCGGTTGATTTTCAACGCGTATGACCAACTCATTTTGAAGAGCACTAGAAAGTTAACAATTGCTTAGACTGGCAGATTTAGAGGGTGGTCATACTTTTGCTATTCAATGGTTCAATACCTTGAAACAAATTTGAAAAGTGAGATAAAACATTTATAAAACAAGTGTCAAGTCTAAATAACGAACTTATGCAATCATATTCAATACAGCACGGTTATTTAGAGCACTTTAGGGGTAAGAGATAGAAGAGGGACTCAATCGGACTGTGCAATAAAGAAGCATCACTTCAAAAGTGTAAGTACTTTCTTTTGGTTTCTTTAGTGTATGTTTCTATATTGAATCGCTTCCGTATAGACAGCACTTTCCTGGTAAATAAATTTAAGCTTGCTCGCATTTCATACTGCGGATTATCTAAACTTGTATTCGCAAAGTCCGTTAGGAAATCATTTTTGAGAAAAAATATAATCAAAAATGATCAGTCGAATAAATTGTTTTCAGTATCGTGTCAATGGAGTAATGTCGTTTAGTATAATCAATTATGACCTGTAAATAATCTGAAATTACCGTGAGCTGATCACAGATTGGCACGTTTTGCGCTGCAGAGTATTAGGTTACCCCTTGTAATCAAATCACATCACGTTATAGCCTATATGGTCATTGTTTGTCTTCCTTTAGACAATCTGTACTTTTTTGTGAAAAGTTATGCAAGCACGTTATCCGTATCGTGTTTGACATGAATTACGCGCAGGCAAGTGTTACAGTTATAAAAGAGACAATTTCATATCACGATATAAACGGCGAAAAAATATAAGCAATGATATTACAGATTCAAATGCGCTTTTAAAACTTAGTATTTTTATAGTTTTGCAAATGTGTTTTGGAAAATGATTTGTACATAAAATATATAAGATGGATAAAATTATATGAATTAAGAGAGATTTCTACTTGACCGAAAATAATTAATTTAATATCTAAATAGCTATTTTTCTTGTCAAGCACATAAAATACGGTAGTTGTGAAAATGAAAGTACATACTTCAATTTTTTGCTACTTTAGTTTTTTTGGATTGTTTTACTTGAATGTTGTTCACTTATCGCATTTCCAAGGCTTGACGGTTTATTTGCAGAGCCAATTAAAGTTCCGTTGAAAATATTGTGTACTTTTTTCTGGGCTGTTCGTATACAGTAACCACGAACAAATGCCTTCTTATATCATTCTTTCTCTGAAAAATATTCATACTCTTCAGAAAGAGAATAATGTAGTGTCGTAATTGGAACCAATTTGAATAAGAATGAAGAAAAAGGTGAACATTTTTTGTATAAAGAATATCAAGTAATTTTATCTGGTTTGTTCAAATAAGAAGAAACATAACGCCATTATTGGTATGGCAATTAAGTTCTAGAGCATATAGTTGTCAAGTACTTTAAGTATTTTGTTAGAACGAACATACCGTTTTTCAAAAAACAAAATCTCATTTACAGTGTCAAGAATGCATAAATGTATTGTAGAAGGACTTGTGACCATGTTCACGAAATAAAAGACACGTTTACTACTTCGTCCTAATTGCTCCTTTATCCGGTTGTTTTGCTACTGTAGTTAATATTTATTAAACCTTATAGGGACACGCTCATGATTTTGGACCACACATATGTTCACAGTATTGTTATGCATCTAAGACATTATTTTTATATTTAATTTACTGTTTGAAATCGAAACGGAACAAAAACTAATAACGTTTAAATAACACTGATTTTGGTGAAAAGTCAACGTACGCCGGAACAGTCAAAAAAAGAAAGAAAACTGACAACAAAACCTAACAAAAATGAGTGCCAATTTAACTTTAAACATTTTGTTGTAAAGCGTTACTAACGCTTTTCAAAATTATGGACTTCAAAGACAATATTTGAACATAAATCAACATTTTTAAAGGTTCCAGCTGTCAGTATCTTAGTTGTAAGGTCCAAATGATTTACCACACCAGTTTGTCATAAAAAGTGCATTACACACAACATGTGCGAGATCCTCTAAATTAAATGTGATTTTTTTAAACATGGTGGTGTTCTGCTAGGTGTCTGATAACAATTTTATTATGCTTGATGTATTTCGTAAGAGTGAACGTTTTCTTTACTATGAAATAAAACTGTAAACATTTTTTTCGGGCGTCAACGCCGGTGGAAATCCTTCAGATATGTAACTGCATTTCTCGATATTAATTTATAATTATGCAATACTTATGTGCAATACTACAGAAAATAGTCAGTAGCAAAAAGTTAAAACATAAAATATATGAATATATCACTCCACGACTATATCAAAAGCCGAACAATTTTGTGAATCCGCCCGAAAAACCATTTCCAAATATACATCGTCGAGACATTAACCGTTCAAACGTTGTAAGTGTAATTATGTTCGAAATTTAAAAGAATCGACCAATTTAACAGTTTTTGTTGCTAAAATGATATGTACATGACCGATAAGTTTCCACAATATTATTTGCGGACGACTACTGTGACGTCAGCTTTATCATGTACTTTCTTACAGGGTCGAATACACAAAACGGCAGCCATGTTGGATTTTACGAGGAGCGAAACAAAGGAGCAGTTACCATTAATTAATACAAGTTCAATATCTATTGAAGTTATTCAGCAAAAGCCGATATTGATGTTGGCTGTCCATGGAATGATTTATATTATCATGTGGATTTAATTACATTAACCGTGAGTAACATGGAATAAATGACACGCAAATTTTTCATGCAATTAAATTTTGTGACATGTCATTGCATCATTGCAAATAGAAGTCAAACGGAATTGAAATAGCATTGAACTGAATATATGCACATAATTATGTACATTGTACGTTGACGGACTTTTTAAGACATATGAAAAACCCCACATGTACAAATTGTTTTGTACCAAAAGTGGGTCATTATTCCGGTCGGAATTCGAGGTTAAAGCATATTGTGGTTATAAATTAACATAAATACACGAAATTTTGCCAGATAATGTTATTTAAATTAGTTCCGTACAGAAAAAATAAATAATAACGAAGTATCATGAGAATGACATGTTTTTGTTTTCATTTTAACAATCAAAACATAATGATATATTCATGAAAGGCTGCGATTTACAGATTGACAACACTCCGAACATCTCGGCCATGAGCAAGTTGTTTCGATTGTAATTACAAGGTCTATCTGAAAACATGCCAGAGATGGCCGAGTTGTAACAATTGGCATAATTGTTATCTGTGTCAGTTAAGTATCGTTTAATTGGAAAGGTAAATCCTGTGTTTTAATGCATTGAATGCTTGTTTTGTGCAAAATATCTTTGCACTTTCAAGGTAAAATGTTAACATAATTCAATATTTTTTAAAACCACCCTGTTTTTGCACAAACCCGTTTAGATGTTAGGGATTAGAAAAGAACCTTAAAACAAGTCAATTATTTAAGACTAAACCAGGGACTATACAGTTATACATGCTATGATCTAACTTAATTTACTTCAAGTAGGTAATGTCAGCACTGGGAACAAAAAACTTTATAATTTCCCTATCAGCAGCAGAATTAGTCATTTACGCTTAAAGCTGCACTCTCACAGGTTAAACGTTTTGACAACTTTTTTATGTTTTGTCTTGGGACGAGCCAATTTATTTAAAATGTATGGAAACCAGTGATATAAGACTGCTGACAACAATGTAGATCGCAGATGTTTATATTTAATTTCAAAAAATGATGTTTTATGCATTTTACATACATAACACATACCTTTTCGAACATAAATATGAAAATCTGCGATCTAATCTTTTTTACAATCAGCCACTTTTTATAATCCGCTCAAAATTCAAATTATAAAATAGTATCCGCTGCAGCTTAGCTGTTGTATATACATACCCTGCCTTTTGAAACAATGAAGTTGTCCACCGAAAACATTTATCAATACAGAACTTAAGCAAATTTCTAAGGCACCTGTCCGATGTAAACAATAGGATTTGTTTTTTCATAAACGCATGACGAAAGCAATTGCTCTAAATGAGGGGCAATTAGACAGATTTTCATCAGGTTTAATTTGCCTGTTTTGTGTTTAGGGTTATTTAAAGTCGATCATTGTTCACGCTATATGATTGAAAGAAGACCATGGAAAAGGCCCCCAGTGTTTTTCAGTACCTCCAAATTTAGGGTATGAAAATAAATTGACTTACGATTTCCCCGTTCACACATCCGCATAAATTCCGATGATTAAGTGTGCAAAGCGGTAATAAGTGTTAAAAGTGTTATTTTGTAGATGCTAGGTTGAATCTTTGCAGAATCAAACATGAAATATTAAGTGTAGGAATAAGCTGTGAAAGCCTTTTACTCTCAAAATGTGCTGACCAAATTTTGCAATCCTTCAAATTTTGCACTTCTTTTTTAAATAAACAACCATTCTTTGTAAAGGTGCTCAAGATACTCTAGCCATTCCCTGGGAGCTTGAGCCAACGGGGTTCCACTGAATGTAAAATATTTTGACAATTTTATTTCCCAAAGTTTGCAATATTTTGCCATTCTTTTAACGCTCTATTATAAGAAGCTTTTATAAATATAAACATAACTTTACATTATGGGGACTTGAGGATTGGAAATGGTTAAGTATGAGATGTTTATATGCTTGAGCTAAAAATAACTCCATCCAGGAGAGATTATAAGTCTCATTTGCAAGTTAAGTTACACTTGATGCAAGCCTAAGACTTAAGTTTAATAAACTTTTGATAACACACTTGACAGTTATTTGTCGCAGCATCGAATGCCGTTACAATGTTAAAACTAAAACTTTTAAATATGTATTAATGGCGACAATGTAAATTTTGTATTATGTTCTTTTCTAAAGATACTTTAATAATTTTTGACAAAATTTCCTTAACAAATACAGTCGAAACACATAGGCTGAAACTTGCTTGGCTCAATGTAAAGGACTGATTTTTTTTATACTGAAGCTTATCTTTCCCGCTTTGCTATAATTTCCCAATGCTAGAGGTACCTACGGCCCTGTCCCTGGGAGCTCGAGACAATAGGGTTTCGACTGTATGCTTGAAATTTTGACAATTTCATTTTCATACCCCTTTTGAAGAAGAGGGGGGTTCAGTTGTCCGTAGGTTGGTCCATTAGTCCGCCGGTACACCAAATCTTGTCCAGGTGAAAACCCAACAATTCCTCAGGGCATATGGTCATCAAACTTAAAATGATGGATGGGCCTGACCAGTAGATGATCTCTATTGAACATAGGGTCATCGGGTCAAGGGTCAAGGTCACAGTTACCTTTAATGGTAAAAGGGTTTTTAAGTTTGTCCAAGTGATAATCTAACAATGCCTAGACCTATGGTCGTCAAACTTGACATGGAAGCTGGTGCTGACCTGTAGATGACCCCAATTGATTTAAGGGGTAATCGGGTCAAAGTTCAAGGTCACAGTGACCTTTAATCTCAAAAGGATTTTAAAGCTTGTCCAAGTGATAACTCAACAATGCCTAAACCTATTCAAAGTCACAGTGACCTTTAATGTCAAAAGGATTTTTAAGCTTGTCCAAGTGATAACTCAAAAATGCCTTAACCTATTGTCATCAATCTTAACATGGAAGCTGGTCCTGACCTGTAGATGACCCCAATTGATTATAGGGGTCCTCGGATCAAAGGTCAAGGTTACAGTGACCTTAAATGATTAAATGATTTTTAAGCTTGTCCAAGTGATAACTCAACAATGCCTTGACATATGGTCATCAAACATTACTTGGAAGAAGCTTGCACTGACCTTTAGATGTCCCCAATTGATTTTAGAGGTCATCGGGTCAAAGGTCAAGGTCACAGTGACCTTGAATGATAAAAGGTTGTCAGAGTGATTTCTGGACAATGCCTGCACCTACGGCACTCAAACGTGAATTGGAGGTTTGGCCTGACCAGTATATGACCCCTATTAATTTTAGGATCCCAGTGCCAAATTCAAGGTCACAGTGAACTTGAATGAATAAAAGTTGTCCGAGTGATAACTCGAAAATGTCTGCATCCATGGCCCTCATACTTTACTTGGAGGTTGGGCCTGACCAAGTAGATGACCCCTATTGATTTAAGGGGTCATCGGGTCAAAGGTTAAGATCACAGTGACCTTGAAGGCAAACTCAACAATTCCAAAACCTATGGTCATCAAACTTGATATGGATGTTGGCCATGACCAGAAGATTACCCCTATTGATTTTTCGGGTCATAGGGCCAAAGGTCAAGGTCACAGTGACCTTTTACACGAATAAGTTAACAAAGCTTCTCCCAGTGATATATCAACAATGCCTGGACCCATGGCCCTCAAACTTGACTTGGGGGTTGGGTCTTACCTGTTGATAACCCCTAAACCTTTTAGGGTTCATCTGGTCAAGGTCACAGTGACCTCTTACGCATAAAGCTTGTCTGTGTGATAACTTGACAATGCATGCAGCTACACCCCTCAAAATTGACATTTGGTTTAGGGTGACCAGTTGATGACTATTGATTTTATGGTCACAGAGTCAAAAGTCATGGTCATAACTCATATTCATCTTTAAAATTTTGTTTTATTTACTTTTTCCCTGCTGCTAAGAGGATACATTTTTATCTTAAAATATCAGTCATCATCTGAACACGATTTAAAACTATACCTACTATCCTCACACGTTGAATGGTCATAATCTTAAAACTACCTCAAAGGCATCCAATGTCAATGACAAGTCACCTGTCATATCGGTTCATGCATATTTCATTCGATTGTCCAAATAATACTAACAACATAGCATTCAGGGGAGGGGGTGCATTTTGTTTGACAAACATTTGTTGTCCATTTAAGTTTGCAATATTAAGCTTATTTTGCTTTTCTTTAAGCTTTCTATTATAAAACGTTTATGGAGACTTGGAAATTGTAAAAGTATAACATGTTCATAAGCTTGAGTACACTCCATTCAGGAGGCATATGTGTATAAGTAGTATGTGCAAGTATTATATTTAATGTAAGCCTAAGGCTAAAGTTTAAGTAACTTTTGGTAACACACTTGGCAGTTGCTCAATGGTTGAAAGCGTCTACATAACTTTCGAGACCAATCATTATTCACATTATAAAAATTCAAAGTTGAAAAATGGCTTTAAATGTTAAGTTGCCAACTGGATCTTAAAAGAATGAATATCGAGTCAGTCAAAAATTGCATATTATTGAACATTTGAAATTCTGATGTTGCCACTTGAACAAAGGGTCTTCAAGTTGTAAGTTTCAAGACAGTAAACAAACACTCGAGAAAATCTAGGCCTTGCCGCTTTCAGCACTATCAGTGCTTTGATTTATTCTAGGTTTGAAGGTATAATCTTTTAAGCATTTAAATTCGAACAGTAATTGAACGATAACTACTTTGAGTGGGGTGGATATGTTTTTTGCATTATCAATTTCCAAACATTGCGCAAGTAATAAGTAATACAAACAACGGAGACAAGCACGGCTTTCGGCAAGAGCTAGCGGAGATACATTTTAAGAGGCCACTGAAGTGGATTATTTCAAAAGGGACGCAGTTCTCTGGAATGACTTAAATGGTACATAAAGAATTAACTTATCACTTAATTTTATTACAATAGTAAAAGTAGCAAAAGAGTTAATCAGTATGTAAATATTCCAAAACGAAACATTGGGACAGCGAAATAAAATTCTAGAACTACATAAAACATTCTTCTTTACCAGAAGTAACCTGAGTAACCTGTAAACAACCTTGACAACTTCCCCTTGGAATATATTTGCCACTGCGTTCTTAGTATCAATACGGTGAGAAAACCTATTTTTCATTTGAATTTATTGTTCCTAGCTGTCATATAAATAAGGGTTATTGGAGATTATTAAACCTTTATTACCGGAAATGCATCTGAAATGTCTAAACTAAGTCATTAGCGAAATTCAATGTGTTTCTTTTGTCACTTGACCTTCATAAAGACACGTTTTTTCACAGACATAATAGATCTATGTCATCTAGACAATCCTCTGGAGTCCTGAATTGGAGAGATGCCACCATGTGCTCAGAATTTCGCCACTTAAATATCAAGTGTAACATTCTGCTTTTTAAACAATTTTAAACACACTCACTGATCGGATATTGATATGTACAGTTTAATACATTTATAAACTATAAAATCATTATCTTGACAAAGTTGTGAAAATTCATTCCGCTCCGCAGTTTAATAGAAGAAGAGGAAGAAAGTTTATTCAAAAGCAACATACAACACACTACATATTTGAAATAGGCCAATATGACCCTTGATCAAATTATTACATAACATAATACAATAGCTTATGTATACATGTATGGCGAAGCATATTTAATTATTTATAAATAGGTTTATCTATATCGCAATGTTAACAACTGTATCTGTATGATTCAATATACTTTTCTAAGTACATTAACTTTGAAATATTTTCTCTGTTGTATACCTATTATAGGGAATACTTCCGCTTGTATATACATATTTAATTACGAGCAAATGGCCCATGATCGAAATTAAGAAAAATAAATAAAATCAATGAAATTCTTAAACAAATGGACAGATCATAAGACAACACTGTATTCAGCATACCAATATGATAATAATATAATGTTTATAACCTTAATAGTGAATAAAGATTTTGATGAAACTGGTTAAATATCTTGGTCGAGCAGCATTAAGAAAAAGAAGAAAACAACAACAAGAATTTAGGTCTCCCTTAATTGTCCTGGATTAGGGTGTGTGTCTTTCTTATTTCAAAAGCATTAAAGATAAATACAGCTAATTTCCTCAAAACATTTGCATTGTTGGATTTTAACAACTGAATAGTTTTGAACATACTTGGTCTTTCTCTATAGTAACGCTTGATATATTTACATCGTATATCATTATACAATATGCATTCAAATAAGAAGTGATATTCATCTTCTAACTTATTACACGTAGCGCATAACCGCTCTTCTCTTGGCACGTTTCTCCATCGACCAGTCTCAATACCGAGCCGGTGTGAAGACGAACGAAATTTTGTAAGTGCTATTCTATACTTCTGAATATTGACTTGGTTAAGATATGACTGCATTTCAAAATTTGCGAATACTTTATAAAAAGTTGCTCTAGTTGAGTTTTCTAATCTGCTATACCAAGTTTGAATAAAAGTATCCTTAACTCGACGTTTAAATATGCTAAGAAAATTATTATTGTTACCAACACCCTGTGCAATCCAAACGTCTTGAAAACCGAATGTGCATAACATGTTTTTCACCATAACCGCCCAGTTGTTTTTACCAGGATTATTTTCAATTTCAATTAACATGCTTTTATATATAATACTTATGTATTTTCGTTCACTACAGTGTAATATCTTAAACCAATATTTCAATATAACTGTTAATCTCATCGAATAAAAATCAATCCTGCCTAGGTCTCCATATATAAAATCGTTTTGTGTAGAAGTTTTAACACCAAGTAAATTCTTGCAAAACATAGTATGTATTCTTTCTACGTTGTTCGCACGGGAAAATCCCCAAACTTCACATCCATAGAATAAAATAGGCTTAACTAGTTTATCAAATAAATCTAAAACATGTTCAGTCGATATGTTAAAAAAGCCTTGAAGGTATTTCTTCATTTTAAAAATTGCCTTATTTGCTTGTCCTGACAATGTTTTCATGCATTCAATAAACGAGCCTCCAGACGTAAACACAATTCCCAAATAACAATATTTTGGTACAATTTCAATTTCTGAATCACCATAATGAAAATGAATATTTTGTGCTAATCTACCGCCTTTTCTGAAAACAACAATTTTAGTCTTATCTCTATTTACAGAAAGCTTCCATATAAAGTAAAGTATTTTCATTTTTAAGCGAACTTATTCATTTCATTGTTTATGCTTTTCAAAACTGTTCACATTTAAAAAAAGAGTTGAAATTTAGATCAGCCTTTTATTACTTATCACATATTAAACAGTGTGTTTATGTGATGGTTAAAGATAAATTTAACAATAACAGTTATTTCACTGTAATCCTGTGCTTCAGATATCGTTTTATTCATCGTGCTCCTTGAATTGCTACATGGCTTGTCATCAGGACAAATTTCACAATTGCTGCGCAAGCTCTCCATTGCAAACAACAACAATAGGTGGTTTATCTACAAGTTACACATACTTACGCATCTTTGTTGCTATCAGTTTTCACAATTCGAAACAACCCTCGGATAGCCATAGGTATAGACACAAATAAACATTTTTATCGTCGTTCAATTGCATGCAATAAATGTCAACAGTGTGGTTATTTCGACATTCGTAATATATATTTTATATAAAATAGAAAGGCAGCTACACGATACTGCAATTCAATAGAATAACTCTTCTCAAAATATTACACAACAAAATAACACGAAAGCAAAAAATTCGGTCTTTTATTTCCCCAATGTTCCGTCACTTAAATAATGTCTTGCTATTTACAATCTTGCGAGGGTACACCTTTTAGAGTTCTTAAAGTGATATTGAGTTCTTAAGTAGAAAAATGATGTTTCTAGTCGCGCATTATGACAGTCTAAATCATGTATGAATAGTACGTTGAACAACAAAATAACACTTAAGAAAACAATATGGTCTTTCAATTCCCAAATACTCTGTCATTTAGATAATGGCTTGCGAAGGCACACCTTGTAGAGATTTTAAAGTCATTTTGACTTTTTAAATGAAAAAAAACTATATTTCTAGTCGCAAAGTATGAAAATCTTTATCATATAGGAAAATGTACGCAAACTACATCTTTAAAACTCTGCTGTGAAGCTTGACAATAAGATTGCAATCAAGTTCTGTTCAATACCCAATGTGTTATATTTCAAGGAAGTTCGCTCGTCTGTTCTAAATACATGTTGATTTTTCAATGTTACTGAACAAAGTTTAGGATAAGTTTACAATAAAACAAATCAAAATAGATTTGAAGTCAATTTCTTAATTCTATTTGTACTTATTCCGAACATATTTCTTATTTGCAGTGAGAACATATACTATGTTAACATGTGTCTGCGATAGTGCAATAGATGAATCTGTTTATAAACAACAAGTAATCAAAAGTTTTTTATTTGCGTATTTTTCATAAGAATATTGGCTGAATCTTAATGGTAGTTTATAAAAATTAAAACTCTCTATTGAATAAATCTGTCTTGGCATCGTTTAAAATAAAATATGTGGTCAAAGACGTGTTTCAGGTACCATTCGGAATTTCGGTCCTAACAAGTTTCCAATGCTTATTTCATGCTTTGCTATTTTATAAAACCCTTATGTCCATTAACCAATCATTAATGATTATGTATAAAAATATATTTTGGTCATATTTGATATTGCATTAAATTTATTGGCACGAACATAGTTCACATACGTTATTGTTGTAATTAAGTAGATACTACGTAAATTAACAAACAACAGCCTTTCATGTGAATAATGTAATATAACAACTGCTAAGTAGTGCAAAAATCAATGCCAATGAGAAAGTGATTCTACCCTAAGGGGACTTGAGTGTACAATGGCAGCATAAGAAGCTTTCAATTTGCATGTCAGTTCTGTTTTATCGCACATCCGGGCGATAGGCAACGAATTAAGGATTTGCTGGCACGGACAAAATTGATAAGAGGTGTTGATAAATAGCCAATGACAAATAGAGCAACGAGCCTTATTTATTTTTGACAATTGATTTGGACAAAAACAAAACGAAAGAAATCAAATAAATGATCACTGTGGTATTTTAGGTAGGTATAAATCTGATCATATATGTGTATATTACAGTACTATAGGTATTACGAGTCAGGTTTAATAAATATTTATTTTTGTATTTGCAAAACAATTCTTTTGTGCTGTACTTATCCATTTAATGAAACGACCATATTTAGAAACGACAATATGTAATCAGCATTATTGTATTGAGAGCTAACAACGTAAACACCATACAATATGCAAATTCTTAGATTTAAATTCGATAGTCAATATTAAATCCTTGGAAAAAATACACTAGAAATTGGACATTTAAATGCTAATATATCCGAATGGAGAAGCATAACGCCCAACTTATCTTGACAGAGGTTTTGGTGTCAACTAAATGGGAAAAATGCCTTATGGTCAAACAGTCAAACTTCAATATATTAGATTTTCAAGAATAACCTAGTCTATTGCTACTGCTAACCTAAATCTCATTCAAACTTGTCCAGACAGGCCTACGAAAAACATTTACGTTCGATACGCCTGGTTAATTGAAAAACATTATTGTTTGCAAATGAGCTAATTATTACATTTACAAGTTATTTTCGATTGAGTCGCTCAAAACCAATCGAACTCCAAATAAAGACCAACAACAGTGGTTTTCTAATCGACATGCTTCTTGGAATAAACAACAAATGCCGCCGTCAGCGTCTGTTCGTATTTTACGTATCACGTAGAACAAACTGCTAGAGAAAAGGGCTTTATTCAATGCAAAGTACATATTCGTAGCTTAAAATAGAGATCGCAAGAACTGCGCGGTAACAAACGGTTCTCTTTAAAGTGATGAAACTGACTGCCTAAATCCGCATTCTGGAAAAGTGCTAATGAACTTATTCTTCGGTGCAAATTGACAATACGAACTGGTCTTGTTTAATTGAATTACATTCACGTTTTGCTAAGCTTTTTTTCCAACAGTAATAATATGTATTGGTTGTGTATATATTGACAAAGAGAGCATTAAACCACTTTTCATAAACGCATCAAAGTCGAATTTCCGCTGCGTGTCCTATGATATGGTAATGTCCTAACGTTTCTTAACACGAAATACCACTTAAAAAAACTAAAAAGCTGTTAACAGTGTGGCACCGAACAGAATGGACTGTTATTTCCAATTTTTAATATTTTGTGCGGTCAAAGGCTCTGTTCAACTCACTTTTGTGAATTGTACAAACAATGTTATTAAAACGATATTTATTTAAAACGATAGAAAATCATATTAACATAATACGTGGTTAAGATGGTGTATATTTGTGAAATATGACACAACAAATGTATTTAACTGAAAAACACACTATATAAACATAATACACTAACAAGGTTTCCAGCTTCAAAACTGCCTGTTGTCCACATGACTTTAATTAAGGCTATTTTTAAAGAGCATTTTCCGTTAAATTAATAAAACTAAGCATTTGTATATAGCCAACAAATGTCTCTACCAAAAAACATTTACCTTAAAACATTTGTTCACGCATATTTCCACAATCGCCGAACAACCTTGGAAATACAGTCCAGTTTTGGTTAGTCCATCGAGAAGTCGCAACACCATTTTTCGTCACTAAATCAGTACTTGACGCTAGTATCCGGGTTAACTATCGGTGCTTTTCGTTAAAACTATACATACACTGTTAATCGCACTAAGCCTGGCGCACAAATATTGTCTTAATCCAACATACTAACGTAAAATAGTTTTTCGTTCAATAAAATAAACATATCGGTATAAGTCAACAAGTAGTTGTTGTAGTAGTAGTAGTAGTAGTAGTAGTGGTAGTAGCAGAAGTTGTAGTAGTGTTAGAAGTAGTAGTGCTTTAAGTAGAAGTGGTAGTAGTAGTAGTAGTAGAAGAAGTAGTAATAGTATTAGTAGTAGTAGCAGAAGTAGTAGAAGTTGTAGTAGTAGAAGTGATAGTAGTAGTAGTAGTAGTAGTCTTCGTCGTCGACATCGTCGCCGTCTTAGTAGAAGTAGTAGTAAGTCTAGTTTTAAAAGTGGTGGTGGTACTGGTATAATTAATAGTAGAAAATTAAATAATGCCCGCAACTTATGCACGATCGCTTTTTCCGACCTGCTAGATAAATCATGTTGCACTGCGCAACGCGGTCAGTTGGGCACAGCACATATCATATAACTGATGAAGAAAGTAGGCATTTGTTACAGAACAAGACATTAATTATGCTGAATTGTTCACAGTAGCAAACATATGGATTCATAACTTTAGACAGGTTTAATTAAAATGTAGAATTATAAATAGGGTTGTGTGTGTTTTATTGTAAGATATATTTTACATAGTAAGCAGCGATTCCAATATAATACGAGTGTCTAACATTGAAACAAACAATGTTTCTCTTAAGTATTATTTTCGAAAAAGGATATAAAATGAAAGATATATATATTTTTTTTTTTCAGAAAAGCGCCCAAAATTGTATGCGAGCTACATTTCATTTCGAAAAGAATGTCGTTGAAGGTGTGTTTAAATATCCGCGCTGTAATTTTATATGGATGTAAGAGCGGCCTAAACTTCAAAACAGTAACATTAGAATTGTTATATCACTGTAATCTACTTAAAAACATTTAATAAATTGTGAAGAACAAACATTTCTTTATCTAAACATAGAGGAGTGAAAATCCCATAATCATAATTTTAGTTACGATTTCCATACGTTGGGGTACTTAAACGATTGATTTATTGAATGTACAAATGGAACCAATCGTTAGATAACGTTCTCTTATTTGTTATTGTTTCTGTAGTTTCGTTGATCTAAAGCAATTTTTAAACCAAGAACTTCAATTTTATTCACTTCAGTATGATATAATTCATATGACATGACATTTCAAGTTCATGAGACTACAATTTCCCAAAGGCGTTTAAATCATACCAAAATGTGCACGAAACAAATTAACTTTATAGAAACAATTAAATAATTCTAAATGTCAATATTTATCAAAACAGCGCATTACTTTGTAATTATAGACACAAATATGGTACGCCTCATTCGAAGGGTCGATTTTACATAACTTTTCATAAAAGAATTTAGTACTTGAAGTTTTGAATTGGATTTCAATATTTGTTCAATAGTTTTAACATCAAAAACAACCATTAGAACTTCAAAGCATAGACCGTTCGTTCACGTTATCCTGGCAAACATGTTCATGCTAAAAGATAATCGCAGAAATAGGACAAATAGAGACTCCAATGGCACTATTTAAATTGTAGTAGAAAGGTCTTTTTGAAAAGTTTGCATTTGAGGAGATAATTTTTAGAGGATTATTTGAGGGATTTGATTTTTTTCTAGGTGTCGTCACGGATTTCAGAATCCTTTCGGACTTCTCCCAGTTCCATAAGGTGAAGCTTCTATTTCTGTTAAATGCAGACACATTTAAAACATCACATGAATATGAAAATAATCTCGATGCCTACTGTAATTAGTATTTATACATAGATGGATGGAAGGATAGATGGATGGACGTCATACATTTTACAACGATTGTGAAGAAAGATAGCTTATACTAAGTCTCTCTCGTTGTCACGATATTGCGCGAGAGTGTGGTCTTTTGCTGTGGGGGAAACCGGAGTACCCGGAGTACCCGGAGAAAACCCACTTGTCTGGCTTGGTTACCACTAACCAAACTCACATGCGCCCAGGCCAGGAATCGAGCCCGGGTCGCCTAATTGTCCCATTTTCTGTGCATCCTCTTAAATGAGTGCAAAACATTCATAATCCGTTCAAAAGCTCATACAGCATACTCCAGGACAAAACAATTTGCTGAATGGCTTACCAGCATGTCTCATTCTCTGTGTATCACAAATGCTTAAGAAATAAAGTGTGTAACTGTTAAATAAGTATGTTTGTCATTCATTCACACGCTGTGTCACATATTTTGTTAACAATAGGAATAAATGGAAATGTACGATTGTAGTTTTGTTTGCGTACATTTTTAACATTTGACCCTTTGATGTCATTTACACTTTGAATACAAGGTAACTTTGGAAACTAAGTGTCTTTCAAAAAGTTTAACAACACTACGTTCCATGTGATGCGATAAATACCTGCCGAGAGTGACTCGTGATCAACTTCTATATTGATGTTATTTATTGAATATTACATGGTTGGCCATGGCCTTTCGCTGTTAAATGCTCCACTGGAAGTAATAATTGCACCGAAAGTTCCATTTTAATCTCTTTAAAGTTTGTAATGTTTAAATGTTAACCTATCAAGTATACGACGGCCATTTTTATTTTCGTAAAAATGACATCAGTCTTTGTCGGGCAATTTTGCCATACTCGCCCTGACGTGCAGTGATAATCTCACGGGCGGGGACGATAATCATTATTGCTGGAACGAATTTCTAGAGTAAAGTATCTATTATATAGTAACATGATTGTGTATTATAAATATTTTAAGAATACAAACCAGCAGAAACGGAATTCGAACATGCATACATTTGTCTCAAATTATCTGTAGAAAGTCACGCTTAACCCTTTTCAATTTCATTTCCGATGCGAAGTAATGTACTTCGTAATTAACTTGCAGGAAGATATAATTGATAATGTAAGTTGTATTTAACAGGACACATATTACAAAGGTCTGTCATAGAATATAAACAATGTGCTTTCTTTCCAACCAAACTAAGTGCATCACTTGAAAAAATAACTTCCCTAAAACTCTTGAGAGTCAGTCTGGTGGGCAAATATAACAGGAAAGAAAATAGAAAAATCACGTTATGAAACAATCACGTACCAAATGAAACCGGAAAAAAAATCATTTTCAGTCTTTCATGCACGTTTATTAACAACTGAGGAGAGAGCGCGGTCTTTGTTCTTTTGTTCTTTCAGTTGAGTTTTCGTTTTTTGTTCATTCTTTTGTTCGTTCATTCGCTCGCTCGTTCACGCGTGCGTCCGTCCGTCCATCCATCCATTCATATCCGTCCGTCCGTCCGGGTGGAAAATCAATCGTCTTGTCGAGGGTTAAAGCTCTAAAGTAAGATATTTATAATTTTAATTCAAAACGGAAGCTTCACTTCAAACTGTTTGTAAGATTGAGCTTGAGACAATAATTTTGATACCAAACACGAATACCGATTATTTAAGGCGGGGAGGGAGGGGGGGGGGGGGTGGTTAATGACTCACCAATGTATTCAAAATGAATGTTTGTTGCGTATTTATATGAAGCTCAGTAAACTGAGAAAAACAGTTAAACAACACTTAAGCGCAGACTCAAATTTGTGTTTGTGTGCATGATTTTGAAGCAAAGATATGAAGTATTCGTTACTCAATGAAATCATGTGGGGGGGGGGGGTCGGAGTTGGCGTATGACGACTATCGACTCCTCTAGGATGTGCGATGATTACTGATTGAAATACTCCTTGATAACTATAGATACACGAGGTTGCTTTAAAATATAAAATCATGATTTCAATAAACCTTGCACAAACTGTGAACATGTCGTCATGACAGATAAAGGTCAATGAGGAGTCAAACTTTGGTAAAACAAATGCTATTTGTATGAGAGAATGTTATATTAAAACCATACATACGTCAAGATCAAAGTTGAGCAATTCTAGTGTATTATTTTGTCATGTATAATAAGATTTTGACACACATTTTGATGCAATATTTTGACAAAAGGATGGGTTGGAAAAAAATTAAGGTAACTATCTTTCTATGTACTTATTCGCACTAGTTGCGCTGTGGATATATGGCCACACAATAAGGCAATATTATATTGAAAGGTTTAATCACATGTAAATATAGAGAATTCATTGTTGTTGACTTAATGTCATATTTATACGAAGGAAAAAAAACTCGTATAGACAAATTGTTTCAAACGTTGTAAACAAATTCAGTTTAAGATAAATAATAACAAAATGCAAATACATTAAAGCTGTATCTTGGCAATGAATGGAAATGACAAGTAGCTTCTGTTACGTAGATAGTGTTATTATATCATTTCACCTAACAAAATAGGCTTTTACCTTGTGATGCTACAAAGACAAGCATATTTATTGCGAAAACAAAAAGCGGTGACCTAGTGGCCTTAATTCAGATCCAATTTGACACATCATCGTTGTCCTCTGAGATATTATCATGATCATAGTTGTTAACAGTTTTAATAATTGGTCCCAAATTGTGGCATCTAGAAATTAATCATCCCAACTTTTGGCGATGGCGACGACGGACATCGACGACGGACAACCACCTACCGTATTAGCACGACCCGGGCACTTTGAACCCAGGCAACTACGCTAAGACTTACCTAGTTTGGAAAGTCTGTTTTTTCAGACGACACTGTCATATAATTCATTTGCAAGGTATGCATTATTTGCAATTGATATGACAATGTGAGAGGAAACCAACAAAAAAGCACATTGCAAGTAGAAAACAAAAGGGGGCGCAAGGCCAGTAGGATGTTGTGTCTGAATTTTAAGCAGTAAAGTTTTATAAAAAGGAGGCTGCATTGAATATCAGTATCTCACTCCAAGCAATGAAACATGAAATTACCTTGCAAGAAACAACAATACCAGCACCACTTGTGACCTTCAACAGTTTTTACTTCACTATATGATTTTGTAGAAACTGAGATGCACTACCATTTTCTTTAATAACTTTGGCAATTGCGAATGTTATTTGTCGGAGTCGGCGGGTTCAGGCAAGCTTTTCATTACCAAATGCTACATCAATGCTACTTTTTATGGCATTAGAATTAGCTACATTTTCGTTTCTTAACTAGGTCAAAATAGATTTGAGAAGTGCAATAGCATCCTGTTTATTGATTCACCTTTATCTGTGCACAAGGTAATTGATATTTGTTTCTACAATTTCCTAGGCGACCTGATTTTATAGAAATGTATTGATTTGTAAAATATACAAAACATTTGCACGTTTGTTCATTTTCAACCTCGAAACAGTGCACTACAAGTATGTATAATCAAGTGAAAAACGGTTTTAAACTAAGACTTATTGTCATCATATAACCGATGAACATGTGTTTTCACATGACACATTTTATATACCTGCATACCAGTCTTCTTCTTCTATTGTTTTGATACAAAGTTTTTTTATATAGAAATGAGCAAATCGTCTACTGAGACTGCGGTTTATTATGACACTATTATCATTGTCAATCATCTAAACATTTAGGTCTGACGGTCAGAAAACGCTTAACAAACTGCATTGAAACACGGACGCAAATTCTAGACAACTACATCCTTAAACTGTCATTGTTTCTTTGTCATTGTTTTTGCTAATTGTGGTTTTCCGTCTTGCAGTAAACGAGTTCGTTGTGTTTGTTCAGAATTGCTATAATCAATTTATAACAAAGAAATTTAAAACCTGACAGGACCAGTGGAAATTCATTAGCCACGATGACTTGGATACCAATTATTCTAGTTGTAAGTTTTTTAAATAGATTATTACATTTAAGACATTTATAAGTTGCGTTAATTTCATTAGTACATTTTCTATAAGAGGTTGATTTCTCGTAAAATTAATGAAAACAAACTACTTTTTGTTCGTTTTGGATTGTGGTTTGAATTCGTCATTGAGAAGAGAGACAAACATGTGTTGCTATTACTATGTTAAACAATGCAATAACAATGTCAGAACTGTATATCTATTTATAGAAGACATAGAGTACAGTTTCCCTTGTTTTGTACGAACAGTAATGAAAATGGATCATTAATACTAAAAGGGACGAAAACAAGTTGTATGCAAAGTTGTGATTTGGGCTGCGTTCCTTTGGCATGGTGAATGTGCTTTGGTAAAAGTTACCGAAAAAAACTAACGTAGAAAAGTATGAAAGGGTCCTTCAAAACAATGTGTTTTCTGACGTCGCTAGGCATTCCCAAAACAACAGTTACTTATTTCAGGAATAAAATGCCCTCGTGCATTTCGTTGATAGGCTCAATGTTTACACGGCTAGGAATGATGTGAAATCGATATTTTGGTTTGCACAGTCACCATATCATAACATTAGCAAAACGCTTTTATATATATTCATGACAAGAACAACTTTAAACGACATTTGTTTGGATTGAAATTAAACCCACCAATGTCCACGGCCTGTACCTGTTCAAAAGTGTATTCCAGATATAAATCAAAAGCCATTTGGTATAGTATTAAGGTTAAAAAATAGGTTTTGACTGTTTGGTTTTGTTAATGTGTAAATTTATTTAAAGCACATGCCTATTTACCGTCTAAATTCCAATGTTTTATAAAAGTTTTACATAAACACAAGGCCCGTGTTCAATTGAATACCAACACAATTTATAATTGAGTTTTATCATTATTTTAGCAGTCATTCACTTTTGTTATATTGAACCTCGTTGCATTTTCTATAATTGCAACATAATAACCATAAACCACCATATTGTGACAACAGCAATAAAAGTTTCAAAATTAATAGCAGCGACATTTGTTCATCGTGTGAGTCGCTTTTAAATATAAATTGTGTCTCATGGGATTTAATAAACCTTATTACACGTACGTTTTGCAATATACAATATGTCGGGCTAACTAATGATTTTTTTTCCAGTAGTCTGGAACGAAATCACGCATAACGTATACAAAAACATGTTTTTAAAATGTCCCCGTTATAAACAATTGTATACCTTCATATATCTCTCAGGATTTATTAAGTTTTGCCTATTACTATTACCCGTTTTCATTATTTAGGCTTTTGTTTCACTCGTGATCCAGCAAACGTGTTTGTCTGTATAGTATATATAATAGTATATGCGCAACATACAAAGTGATTACAATACTTTTGTTATTGATATCAATATTCATTTTTTGTACTTATATTTATCGATCTAACGTCATTGTCTGTTTAAGGGATTTTTACTACCATGGATATTGCAGACGTTAGAGTTTGATTCAGGTAAATAAACTTCTTTCTTACTTCATCTGAACAAAATATGATCAAGGGTGAGATATTGTGATAATTCACTGCCCGTCGTCCGTCCAAATTCCTTCAGGTAATGTTGGTTCGTGTAAAAACATGGTTGCCTAGTGGCCGGATTAGTTTTGGGTATATGCTTTTCCGACGTTTTTGAAAATGATCTCCTGAGACCGACGGACAAATTTTTAAAATGTATTTCCAGAACTATTAAATCGATGGAACTTTAAAAAAAATGTCATCCATATTGGTTCGTAAACAGTATTGCTGCCAGGCAGCGGGGCTAGCTATATGATTATATGAGCAACTTTAAAAGCCATTTTGTCAGACACCTCTCACATAATTACCAAAAAATATCAGACCAAAAGCGTTTCGTGTGTGACCGTCTACCTAATTCCTTCAAATTAACTTCGTGGCCGCAAGAAGGGGTAAATAATTATTTTTTAAGTAGTTTTCGTTATGAAAAAAAGGTTAAGACAAGTAATATTTTGTAATGGTCCTCAACTGTATGCATTCAAATTAAAGCACCTGTAGTCAATGTTAGGCCTGTCATGTGTGTCACATCTTTTGCATTAACTTAAATAAAATAATACATAGCAATCCTTTTTTGCCCAAAACTGATATACCCAGACCTAAGATATTTACTGTAACAATGGATTTTCGTCTCGTGTTTGTTTAAGATTATGTCATTTCATCCCTTGTATCATAGCAATCATCACTTTCCTTAGCAACCATAGACTTTCTTAGCAATTTTTGCGGGAACAATGTTTTGTATAAAAATCTTATTATATTTAGTAGCATGCATATAAGTGTTAATAATAAGCCTGCAGTGCACGTAGTAATTTACTCAAATGACTTTTGGTAAGACAAATGGTAAACATAAAGCTACAATTATGTATAATATTATTTTACACATTTGTAAAATTTGAGCTGCCGATAACTTCGTTATTACAGCCATGGATGTATGCCATAAGAGGGACAGGTTTTTCTGTAACGTTTCCAAACGGTGCCTTAACAAATATCGTTTATGTGACGGAGTTAACAACTGTGTACACGGTGAATATGAATCTCCACCTGCTTGTGGTAAGTCATCCATGTCTTTCATTTCTTGATAATGGTTATGCAGTTACCATTGTATGCTCTTACAAATGTATTCAGCCAGTCAAATTCTATATAAACTACTATAGACAAAACGTGTTGGCTCCATATCCTCGTTGGTTGGAAATGGATTAAAAGCATCGATTTCTTTACTATATGTTTTTACACAATTCGATCGGATGACTCGATTTCTCGAGGGTTGATTTTTTTCTCAACGATCGATGTCAATTTCGTGGTCCCTTGCCAGAATTTCATTCTTTGTTTTGTTTGCTTGGCTCGATGTCATTTTTTTGCAGTCCTATGTTAGATTTCATATTTGCCTGGCTCGATTTAAAAAAAAGTTGCTTATCGATTACACTTGCTAGAGTGGTATCACATTTTTTATGAAATAAAACTGGCTGAGCAGTTTGAGCAAACATGCAATCATTTAATATTTTATATTTAATTTTAACGTCGCTAAATTCCAAATGATATTCAGCTTACAAAACAAAACGTTAATGTCAGGGTGTTATTTCCGTTTGCACAATATCTCACTTATCGGAATATAATCGCCATAAATTTGCGTTTTCATTTGAAACAGAGCTAATTCAGGTTTATTTTATCAAAATAAGTCACGGTACATGTTCTTGCATTTGTATTTTACCTTTTTGTCGCTTAATCATGTTTTTAATAATTCAAAATATCGGTCTTGTGGCATAGCGTTAAACCGAGGAAAGGTAAGTGGCATGATTTTGTCCAGATTTTGAAGCAATACATCTCTCTTATATTTTGCTTAAGTGCGAATAATGTGGTTTTTTTGTGGGCTTCTCAACGTTCCATTATATTATCTCTCGTCTCTGCTTCTGCTGCTGCTGCTGCTGCTTTTGATAATGGTGATGGTGATGGTAATGATGATGATGATGATGATGATGATGATGATGATGATGATGGTAATGATGATGATGATGATGATGATGATGATGATGATGATGATGATGATGATGATGATGATGATGATGATGATGATGGTGGTGGTAGTGTTGGTGGTAGTGGTGGTGGTGTTGGTGGTTTTTGTGATGATGATGATGATGATGATGATGATGCATTCGGGAAACAGTTTAATTTGACTGATAAGTCTTATTTACGTAGACTATCCGTAATTCAAATTTGAAAGTGTCAATCGTATCGTTTTAATAAACTGCATTTTAGATCCATTCAAATAACAAATAAAATATACATCAACAGTTGGAAACAATACATGAATAAACAAAATTACTGAAAGCATTTTAACAGAGTAATTATATGGAATAATAGAATACAGATGCGCGCTGGGCACTGTTCTTGTTTTATATATATATATATATATATATATATATATCTTATTATATATATAAATAAATTTATATATATAAATGGTATTTATAGTGTATTTATATAATTACATTTAAATCGCATTATGATAATAAATCACATGACAAAATGACATGAACATACAATAGTAATTTGTATTATTTATGATCATAGGGTTTTCATCAATGTTTTTGTTTTTTAAGTTCTCTTTTTATAATTGTAAACAATTAAAATCGTTTAAATCGAATGGCAATGCGTCTATTGCGTGTATTGTTTTCTTTTAAAACATACGTTCACGTCACCCATTTGTGACAGCCGTGCTGCAAATTGTTTCGTTTTTACAGACATGGAAACATGCCGTCAAAATGGCAAGATTTTTTGTAACGTCTCCATGCAGTGCATAAAAAAACCTTACGTCTGTGACGGAGAAAAAGACTGTGTAAACGGGGAAGATGAATCTCCCCCAGCCTGTGGTAAGTCATCTATGTCTGTATGGTGTTTGGGAATTTTCCCAATGACAGTTTATATACAAGGGTCAAAACGGAATGCTGCATTTTAGCCGAATTTATCATTTTACTATGATGTTTTTATCAATAGGATGAATTGTAAGTGGGAAGTAATTAAAACATTTTAAATTACTATTTTTGAGTATTTGTTTGGAACAGAACCATAGGTATTTTTGATCTTGGATTCCAATATCCTGATCAAAAGTCAAGCAGTATTATAAAAGGTTTGAAATTATATAAGAATTATAAGAATTAAAAGGGTAATGCGGTACGCCGCATTGTTACCGGATGTGACGTTACTGGGAAGTATTTTTTTAAATTGATTTTAGTACCATTGAATTGTTTGGAGCAGAATTATATGTAAATAAAATATCATAGGTTCAAACATTCTGACCAAATTGTATTTATTATATCTTATAGTTAGGTACCATATGTGTCTAAGATATCATGTAAATAAAACGAACGCGTACAAGTGCATTTGACATTAAATAAAATGATTAAATTAAGTAGAATTGATGATAAATATGTGCTTTTCTCATATTTGAGCTAGTGATCTAGTTTCTGAGATAAATTGGCCCACATTTATATTGTTCAAAACAACATGCAAAGAAGTATTTGAATTAAGTTTCTTGAAACAATTGGATACACACTGTTGAGTTAATGACGGGGATTTGATCTAGTTAACTAGTTTTCCACCGAAAGAGACCTATATTCATGAATGTCCAAGATGACATACAGACATGTATTCCGACCAAGATTGATAATAATTTGATGAAAACTTTTGAATTTATGACATGGAATGAAATCGTTAACGCATTATTTTTAACGACAAAATCCGCACAAAATGCCTGGTTTGCGTTATGATGACCTTGTGTTGTTCTTAGAGTTGTATTTGATATGCTGATAGTGATGATACTGATGATGATGATGATGATGATGATGATGATGATGCTTTTTATACCAATCTGTGTTTATAAATATGCCATTTAACTATTAGCAAGTCATTTGTATTCAGAAATATCAAAACATTCATTTAATTTGTACAAAAAATGAATACAGTCGCTTAATAAAAATGATTGACATGACAATGTGACTTGAACATACTATAGTGGTGTGTTTTATTTCTAGTCATAGGAATGAATAAATGATTTCTTTTTTGAGTTATTTTAGATTTTCAAATTATTGGAGGATATAAGTAGTTTTGGATATGACAGATGACACAGTATACATATATATTTTTGAAAAAATATTTTCAATAGCTTTTCAATGCAAAGTCAAACCTACAAAATGAGAAACAAAACGAAATTTGATTTCAAGGTAAACACAAATGCCGTTCTGCCTATAACACACGTTTAAGTGTTATGCTGTTTTTAGGATATGCAATTAATTGCAAGGTTTGTTTCCATTTAAATATAGTGTTTACTATTCTGGGTCTTGTATATCCAGTGTATGTTTGTAGATACCTTTGAGTGAGTGACTTTAGGACCGACTGTGAGCACCTTCTAGATGTATGAATCCTCGTGTCTCAGTGGTCTGAAAACATTAATTGCCTAATACAGCACAACACATTTATGATTATGTAGTCTAATATTTTAAGATAAAGTTGAATATAATTGACATCCCCCTTATTAAACTGAACTAATTAAAATATTTATTCTATGTTTTGTTTAAGCCATAAACTACGTTTGGTTCTTTACAGCAGTAGGAAGACTACTTTGCAAAAAATATATAAAAACTTGATGTATCGAATTGGATATTTAAAATCAGCAAAAAATAAAGAGAACAATAAAAAATATAGTTTAAGTTGTGTCTTGTATTCTGTTTAAAGGTTGTTACCAGTTTTAAGCAAAGTCTAGTGTTGAACAATAAACCATTTTAGGAAAGAAACATGGACCACACCACTCTTGCCTAAATATTTATGCGAAAAGCTACATAAGCAAGCTCAGTAGCAGGCCATTTTTGTTTAATTTTTTTAACTATTTTCCATTTATTTTTTATTTATTTTCGCATTTCGCACTTATTTGGAATTACCTTCCATTCCCAGCTTGAAGCATTCGTAATCATTTTCCCTCATCAGCCTGATAAAATCAATAAAACAAAACATTACCGAGCCAAACAAGACTAGAAAAACAAGTGGACATAACATATTTATTAGCATGTGCACACAGCCTGTAAATTAAATGTATTGTTTTGAGAATGAATTTCTACAAAAGTCCTTGTGACAATGTGTTCATTTGTTCATTTTACGTCGACGTGCATTCATCAAACCAACATTAAAGTTTGTGTTTTTTACAATAACATCACAAGGCCCATAACAATGATCTTCTAGGGGCAGAACATGTTTAATCAAGGTGATGACACTTTTTTGTAAATCTTTTGTCTTAGTAGGTATTGTACATCTGTATCGAATGGTATGAATTTAAATATAAGATGCAAATTTTTGTCATTTGAATTATCACATGTGAAAATAATATACAAAGTTCTACAAAAATCACATCTTAGTAAAGACAGGTGGCCGTCATAAGTACAGAAAAAATGAACATGATTACATTGCGGCTCGATATTTTGTATGGGCAAACTAATTTGTTGTTACAGAGTTCTTAATGCAGTTGTTCACAAAAAATCACATATCTTGCACTAGTGTTCAGTTTTAGAAATGTAATACTAAGAAAAATTAGTAAATGTTATATCATGATATGATTTAATATTAATATTATTCATTCACGTATTGCATGAAACAAGGGCCGGTTATATAAATCGCAATCTGTTTATAACATTTATGAAAATCACGAAGTGGTTTTACAGGACATGTTAAAAAACAATCGAATTAATTCACAATTCTATACCATAGTCTTTGTTTAAGATGAATAACGGTTTAGTAAATAAACAAAAACCTTACATGCTTTACAGTTAAAATACTTGACAGGCCTGTGAAATTAACACATTTCATTTTCGTACTGTTTTGAGCTATATTTAGTCATTGTTTGAAAAGTCCACACCAGCGAATATGCTTCAGGATAGATTTAACTTCAAATACTGATACAATATGCGAAAATATACCTTGGTCAGGAAAAAACCGCAACTTGATCGTTGAGTTTACCAGGGCCTTTTACCATTTGTATGTTTACAATGATAATCAGCAGAAAGCAGGTGCACGCTTTGTATATAAAAAGGTGTCGTTCGGTCAATTTGGTCGTACAACCTATCGAGCATCTTAGCGATCGTCTATGAAACGCACCCAATACCCGTTACGCAATTGGTGTCGTAGATTGTTATCATTTTGAGGTCCTTCGTTTACTTTGCAAGCGGTCACTGGGACAAAACACATGTATCAAATTGTATCGGTATATTCATTTTCATTCAGATTTTAAAAGCCAAAAAAATATTAACTATTCTTGTCGACTTATTGACGCCAAACAAATCGACAGCAGTCAGCCATGCTTAACGCCAATATAGTTTCTATATATAAATGTGCTATATATTAAAACGATAATTTATTTTAGTATGTATTTCTATTGTAAACATGAATCCTTTTTCAGTTTATTATTGGGTGTTCGAACTGTTTATACAGTGTATGTAAAGTGTTAAGGACTAATTGTTCAGGCTTGTAAAATGTCTTATATTTCAGTAGAACGTCGTTATAGATAAATGGGCGAATTGCGGTAATAGTTATGATACATCGAAAGTGAGGTCAGATCGGTTTCTCTCACAGTAGCATACTGCTTTTGCAAACAACTTAGAGAAAACAAAGCAACTAAAATTGAAATTACTTACTTATCATGTTTCTTTCTCAAATACGCAATAAATGAAGCATAAGAAGATAATTTTTCGTTTCAGTGTAATATCGTGTTATATTTCACCGAGAGAACACAAAAAAACAATATTTAACAATTGGCGTAGCTACGAGTGAAATATTTACTTTTGATTTTCACGAGGTGAAATAAATTCGGATATTACAATGAAACGAATATTTGATGTCTAAAATTTATAATGTTTTTTTTCCGGAAAGCGCACAAATTATATGCTAATGTAACGTTATTCCGGTAGTGACGTCGATGTTGTTGTTTTTTCAGCTCAATGCGCGCTGACATATGAATTGGAATTAAAGTTGGCTAAAATTTCAAAACAAAAAAACAAAAATTTTGAATTGTTCATTTACTGTTGAAACAGTGAAATATTATTGTTATTTCATCAATAAACCACCGCAAAGCATATAATAAAGCACTGACATACAACGTTATCATATTGTTTAAAGCAAAAGAAATGATAATTGAACTTATCTGCATTCCTTCAGGCCTGGTCAGTTTCATTTGGCATGAAGCTTCAACAAAAACACTTTTGAGTCCTGGAACATAATGTATTTTGGTGTTTGTCGAGCGAAGTACTCAGTCATCACCTTTCAAGTTGAATAGAATATTGTAAATCTGTTTTCGTTTTCAGCTCTCAAACGAAGTTGTGTTTCGAAGTGGTCATTAGACGTAGGTTGCTTGGGTAAATGTAAACCTGGTTATTTTGGACAGTATTGCGAGGAAACTTGTTCAAAAGAATGCTTAAAAAAGGCATGTAATAAATCAAGTGGAATTTGTAAGGACTGTACACGAACGTATTTAGAAGGTTGTACACAAGAATGTGGACAAGGATGTCGAGAAAAAGACGGTTTCCCGCGGTGTGACAGAAAAAGTGGCAAATGCTTGAATGGCTGTGTTTTCAATCACTATGGAAACTTTTGCAACGTTTCATGCAGAAACTGCAAACGAAATTCCTCAGTTGTCCTATGCGATAGTAACGGTGTATGTCTGTATGGATGTGAGAACGGTTATTGGGACAAGAAGTGCAACTCTAAATGCAGTGCCAACTGTGAAAGTAACGCATATGAAAACCGGTGTAATTCATCCACCGGGGAATGTTTAAACGGCTGTACTCGTGGGTGGAGTGGTTTATTCTGTGGGGGTAAGATTTATGTTGAAAATGTCAACACCTTTTCAAGAAAATAAAAATACAAATGCTTGTTATGAATATCAATGTTTAATTTTATTTAAAGGTCTTGGTACTCTTCAGAGTGAAAATAGTGTGCTTTATTTTGATAATGTTATAACTAACCGACCCTCTGTAATATCAACATTTATGCTAAATAATGATACCCGGTGATCCTGCAAGATCATTTAAATGTATGTGCTTACTCATTATATATTTCAATCAATTGGCATCAAATGTAAAAAACTTGCAGATTATATAGTCGCTCTTTAGTTTAACATAAAGGGACTTTAACCACATATTTTGCAATATTTACTGGCCGAATATTCTTTTTGTAGTATTTTTGGTGTTTACTGTTAAGCATTTTCTTTTTCTGCACACATCATCCATTCAAATACTACTAAACAATTATTAGATCAACAGACATTTTTAAATTCGCATACTTGTAGGTCGAATATCTAAAATGTGTTCAAGAAATAGTGACCTGTTCAAGTTCAGGTTATGTTTATATCGCGTGCTGATCAATTTCTTTTTGTTATAGTACCCTTTTTATATTATGTTTTTAGATGTGAGCAGTTTGCAAGCTACGTCTACAAAATTGACCGATAAAGAGAACGTCAACTCCTTAAATACAACTTTGATAGCCATATCAGCTATGTTCACTGTAGTTGTCGTTGTTGGCGGGATTATCTGCTACGTATGGGGTCGAAAAAGGTACGGATCGAAGGAAACAAAGTAGCAAATACATTTTTGTATAACTAAATATTCTGAAGTATTCATAAGCAGCAAAGTATCCTTCAGATAAACATCTTTAGATTGAAAGTGGGAGTCAGACCAATTTTTGATATGTAATGGTACACTCTGCTTATGAAGGATAATGATGGTATTACTAGATATGTTTTGGAATACACGAACTAATTCTGAAATATTCATTACTGACAGCTTTCAGGTACACACGTTTGGATTGAAAACGGGACTTAGACCGTTATTTGATATGTAACAGTATACTCTCCTACTGCAGGATAATGAAACATTTTTACGCTTGCATTTTATTAAATTATTATTAAGTATATATTTTGCACTGGTTAAAATAATTGTTTAAATCATATCATCATATTGCAAGTTATTTGGTTCTACATGTTGTTCGGTTATTTTTTTAAAGGAAAACTATATAGTTATTGTCGAATTGTTGGATGATGTTGCAAATGTACGTAATATGAAATATAGCTTTTATATTTATTCTGTTATGGTGCGAACATGCTTCCCTTTGTTTGAATACGCAGGTTTATCCGTCAGCAGAATGAACGCATTGAGCCAGGACAAGTATTTCCAGTTGGCGTTCCACCAAGGCAACAGCAATCCGGGTATCGTGAACGGCAAAACTCTAACGTGTATGCCGACATCCACGATGGTACATATTCATGTTATCCACTTATTTAATATCGCATTAAACACATTGTTAACTAGTGTGCTTATCGCTCACAAATGTTTTAATCTTATTACGCTTGTGTAATTTTTAATAATAATAATAATAATAATAATAATAATAATAATAATAGTAATAAGTAATGTATAAAAAAGAATATCATTTGTAATAATTGATTGTTTTGTTGTTGCCGTAAAGACGGCTTTCTGAAATTCAAGGACATTTATGAAACAATCAAAAGTATGATTATGTTTTTATGATTCTGACTGCATATATTTGCAAGATACTACTGACTTACGAATGGATTAAAGTGGTTTGAACTTACTTGTTTCAATTATTATAGATACCATGGAAGAAAGACATTACATCTGTGAGCAAGACAATATGAACGAAGTAAATCCCAGACGTAGCGTCGTAGAATCTGATAGCAGCATTGAATTGAACGCTGCCAGAAAAAGCAAAAAGGAGGAAGGACTATTTGGTGATTTAGGACAATTTCAAGTGGATTATATTCATGCTATTGCAAGGGAAGAATCTGATAACAAATTAGGTCAACACACTATGGAGTCTCCACTATAAAAGATTCATAAAGAACTAGTCGGGGAAATATTTTGTGAAAATAATAAATACTTGAATATCACCAAACTGTTTCCTTAATCTCAACACAAAGCAAAAGTGGATGATCAAACAGGCAGTAAACGGCCATAGCAAACGAAACTAAAACAAAACGACGCTTTCGTATGAAGCTTACGCATGATTTAAATTGGCGTTTTGATATATTAGTTATGTCCCAGAGAGTGATATAATTGTTTATAGCAATGACTGTCCGTCCATCCATCCGTTCTTTATAACCCATGTCTCGGCCAAATGTCAGATATTATTTTTGAGGTTTTCTCCAGAATTATAAAACATTATGGAAGGCTGTCCTGCATAACATTCAGATCGTCATCTAAAAGAGTAAAGCACATACTTTTAGGTCAATGTTGCATGATAATATTGACATACATATACGTATTTTATTCAAATAATGACATTTAAAATTCACATAATTTAAAAGTATATTGGAAAGTGTGTCGAGCATAATTTGTTTTCTTTCAGTTTAAATGTAAATATCATAAATATCAAAGTAAGGTTTATATTTTTATTTTTGTAATTAATAATCAATATTTGAACCATTGTGCGGTTGTAGCCATATAGACTAGTTCATTCCTCCAGTAGACTCGTGTTTCAGCGAACTCTAGTTTTACTGACCGTTCTAGAGCGGTATTTTTCATTCATCCGTTAGGCTATTTTGATGCATATATAATCGGTTTATGGTGTTTTTTGTACGTTTGTATGTGGTGTATGTATGTTTTTACATCAAGTCCAGTATTGTTTAAACACTTGCCTTTTGCCTCTTAATGTTATATTATATATTTGACTTTTTGATTATTGGACTCATTCCTGTAATCTCTTTCCATTTTATTTTAATGTGCTATTTGAAAATTGAATTGATTTAACGGAATTATTAATTAAACGCGAATTCAAAATATAATGTCTTTTAGATGTATTGCTGATATATAATAATTTTTAGTTCTATGTATTGTAAATGTGACTAATGAATAATTGAATGGCTATGTATAAACGCGTATTGGAACTAGAGTGCCTGTTAGAAGTATTGATGAGATATACTTCTTTGTAGCATTTAGGCTGTAGGCCGCAGGATTTTATACCGCAAATCGAAATCAGATAGCGTCAGATTTGCTTTTGACAGGATATGCTAAATAATTGCCGGGGATTCAAAATGAGACATGTAGTGTTATGTGGTTAAAAAGCTGCCAAATATTAAGATACCACTTTATTTAAATACGTTAATATAACTGCAACGTTTATGTGAATTCGATAGCAAACCAAATAATCTGAAATAATTGTAGGTGATGAACCGAGGGAATGAATATGTATAATAGATAATAACGCAAAAAATGGAAATATGTTGACTAAAAGACCCTATCTTATATTACCTACTGCAAATATTAAAAAAGTCCTTAACCAATATGGGGTTTCACTTTATTAACTTTACATTATAAACAAACTTGCGAGATTAAAGCAATTAATATGCATATAAATCATATTACATTTTGGTTTATCAGTAACTATTAAATTAGCTAGTTTTATTAAAAAATCATCAATTTTCATTACGCATTCTTAAGTTATGACAGGGACTTATCGGTTTCAGTTTAGAGACACTTAAAATATATCTTTGGATTCGATTTTTCTTTGCCTGTGAATAAAATTGTAAAACGAAAAATCACGCTTGTTGCGCTTACAGCCTTTCAACGCTTTTAGGGCTTTTTTACATATGACATAGCAAATAATTCTACGTTACTTACATGTGATAGTTACAAAAAAACAGAAGTTAACATATATCAGTATATGGAATATTATTTATATAGTATATTATCTATGTGTTTAATTTGCATAAAATGTCCATTGATTCAACTGTAAAGTAATAAATGTATCCCGATATTTTGTAAATAAGTCTTGAAATATATTGATTCTTTATTTTCCGGATTAGGAACTCATATTACCCAAAATACACATTCATTTACATATAGAAAGGTAAGTCAATAAGGTCACATTGTCGGTGCTTTTTCAAATCCTAGGGTGATGCTGCTACTATATTTAAGCGAAGTTATGAAATACATTTTTTCACGTTCGGCAAAAGACGCATTACCACGCGTGAACACATTAATGTAACTACTTCTTATATGACAAACAATACGAAGGGATATTAGGTAGTTTTATCCTGTCTCTATGAAAAAGACACCGATGTATGTGAGATGATACTGATTTGTGGTGAGACTCGTTTTTACCATAAAACAGATCAATGTTAAAATAAAGCTATAGGTTTATGTTTTTTATTGTAAAATAAAACATTTGCGTCGATAAATACATAAAACACATTGGCAGGAATTTAGTCTCGTATAAATAAGTAAATGAGCATTCTTTTAAACGCTGACATTTATAAGGAAGTATATTTCTGAAAGCAAAAAGCTATTGTACATATAAACTGCCTGTTTCATTTAATTATGAAGAATCTACAGAGATAAGATTTCAAACAAAGAAAGAATAGCCACTTATAAAAAAAAAACGTGACACGACCGGGAAAATAAATGCCCTATTGTTGATTAATAGATATGTTTCACATAGTCTTGCAGCTGTCAAGAACAATGACATACAATAAGAAACTAACACAACTATGAAAACGACATTGGCCAACACAATGATTCTATGATTTTAAGAATATTTGTAGGTTGTTGTTAGGGAAACAATTGCATATCTATAGGCAACAAAAATACTTGTTTTCAATGGAAAAGCATTTTACCAAAAAATGGAAACAAAACTAATTCAAACGATTCATTCATGTATGTTTATGTCACAGCTTTACAGTTCTGGCACTACTTTCAAGTGTATTATTTAGAGTTTAATACATGGCGGAGCCGGGCGGTTGCGTGATAATTGGATCGAGTGTCTCATAACGGCCCAAAACATAATCTTGGGACGTTATAATCACGAGGGCAAAATATCAAGCACCGGCCTGGTTCCGCAATTTATCAACCTCTTTAATGCATATGATGTTTTCTTTTATAAGTTAACTTTACTATTTTTAAGGTTGACATATACTCCAAATGTATTCATATTGCCTTCATGTTTGACTACATTGAGCAAAAGCAGTTAAATTTGGTTTTGAGAGTAAGGCTGGGTAAAAGGCAAAACACATTCTGCTGCCAAATCGTTTTCTCAATTAAAATTGAATAAAGTGAGGTGCAAGACAGTCATTCCTTCTTAGTTGCCTTATAGTTACTTCATATAAATGCTCCTTCTCTATTTATATTGAAAAGTTAAGTTAGCGTTTTAGCAATTATTTCTTGAGTCTTTTATCACTAAGATATTTATTCAATCTTTTTTTAAAAATAAGGCTCATCGGCCATAATTTTTCTAACGAGCATTTTTATGTTGAAATTTAAGATAAGTATTACATGCTTTTTTCATTATTATAGAATACTTCATTATACTTGTTTATAGTCGTTATTTTCCGAAAGCTAGTAAGTTAACATTTATTATCCATTTGGATATGCACATATCCAATAAATCCATGACAACAAGTCTTAATTTGTGAATTACAGTTATCGTATGAATAACATTTATTTCATCACCGATACATATAGGCTCTAATAGCTGATTTATGTAGATATTTGTCTTATCAATGGACAAATCTAATTGCCTATGACTTCAAAACATCTACAAAGACACTTTATTAGGGCCTCACGGAGTATTCCTCAGTTTTGATCAAGGACATTGTGAATCACCCACCGAAAACTATATAATTACACGCTGTTTTTATTGACCGTCTAAATTAGATATATCCCACAATAATCAATCACATTCACAGTTTGATTATTTTTTTCCACGTTCGAACCTCTTCTGCAGTAAAACCCAATTTAAAGGGAAATAAAGTTCATATTTATTATTATATACGTACAATTAATAAGTTATGACCTGATTTCGCGTTCCACATCACCTCTGCAACTTGCATGCAATCTAAAACAGAGACAATATATACAACTGCGTCAGATTCGCGATTATTAATCAATTCAACAGAAGTCTTATGATTTAAGATGCACTAAATATTACTTATTGTATATAAAAATTACTTGTTAACATTCTGTACTTCTTCTTTACTTCCTGGTATGCTCACTCATATGTCTAAAATTTAATCGAATAGGTAAGACACACCCTCTTATTGTCACGAAGTTCTTTAAATTATGTTTATTTTGTGATAAACTTTACTTCTTTTGATTACTACTTATTGAATTAAAAAAGTACTTTTCTACAATAAGACATGCAATATTAAAGCTCCTTATTGAATGAAAAAGTACGTGAATAAGACCTTGCAATACTATATAAGATTCGGTGTTTGTTTCCAATATTTACTGATTGCTCTTTAACAATACAGGAGTAGGTTTCAGGATCCGTTACAAACACATCGATTAAGTAAAAACCGAAGAAAAAAAAAACACGTTTTAACTACAAATCATTCACTTCAACTATCCTTCATCAGATGACAAAAGAAATTGCATTGTATCACGGCTAAATATCATCAACAACTTTAGAAAAATGTGTTTTATTTTTTCATGACAAATTTGAAGTTTACACATTAATTGGAGTCCCTTCTATTGTTTGGTTACATTGTATTGTTTATGTAAATGTTACTTACATTTGGACAAGAGGTCTTTGGAAGCACATAATACAAAAATGAATAATAATACGAAAAATTGACAACAATAAAAGGTTCCTGGCAGTGTTGTTATAACTGAAGTTGTGAAACATACATAAGTACATTAAGAAAAACAGCTCAGTGAAAGGTGCGAATCATCATGTGCCTTATCGACGGTAAAGGTGAACATTGATGATGAGGGTGGTCAAGTGGTTAAGGTTTACACATTTCACCCATGTCGTTATTGGTTCGATTCCAACCGAGAGACATTCTAATGGTCTCTTAAAATGGTTATCAGTACTGGTTTCTTCACAGGCAACAGGCTAGAGCGCGATACTATAGGCTTTCGGTTTTTGGCACTACCGAGCTGAAATACTAATAAATCTAATATTGAATCAAAACATTTCCCACTTAATGTCAATTGATATTTTTTTTCTAACACATTAAAGACGCAAACTGTCTCCATTTATGTTTGAATATAGACTGTTGTGTATATCTACAATATTTGCTTAAGATGATATTTTGTAACGAAACTCATGTTATTGCTTAATTTAAGTTATAAAACTGATTAAGCCCCCATTCGTATTATTTGAAAAAAACAACATGAGTTAGTTATAATTCAAGTCTGAGCTCAAAACAAAGGTAAGATTCGGGCGTGCAACTTGCCCCAAGTCTTTAAATCTTCAAATAAAGGGGGTTAAATAATTGCATTCACTTCAGGACCTGCATTTAAACACGGACGAAAAATATAGAGTAGAGAATCCCTTTGAAGTAATTCTTGCATAGTCGTCTCAAGTTTGCTGTGGAAATCAGGTTTTTTCAGTGAACGGATTGCGTTTGATCTGCGCGTTCAAATTGTAATATTATAGTCAGAAGTTTTAGGCCTAACAAGACCATTGAAAGTGTATTCGTCACAATGGCTTGGATACAGTTTTGCCTCATTGTAAGTCTTTTTCAATAAATCCTACAATTCAAATTATTATTTTACGTTGGCACATTGATTATCTTGCAATACCGTCAAATTTTGTTTTCTTCCATTTTGTACTGAAATAACTATGCATTTTTATATATATATATATATATATAACTTTCGAAGCTTGAGGTGAAGATTGTTTTTGATGGTTTTTTTGCGGTCAAATGGACTTTATGTAACACTGAAATCGTCTTTATGTTCTATTGTGACCTTAAAACAGTCAATGAGTCAATTAAGGAAAATGTATTATCATTACATGCTACATGTTATTAATCAATTATTCCGCTCTCATATCTTCCAGACTGATACATGTCCTAAACTGGCGAATGAAAGCATCGTATATCCGGCACCTGCTCCATTTTTTTCCAAACAAAAACTCACTCAAATACCTAAATGCTAGAAAGGTTCGGATGACCTAAATAGAATTAATAAAATAAACACGAATGTGCAATATCATTGACACAAACTGGTCTCAATTAGAACATTATGAAATTCATTTTACCAGTGACGTTACTTTTCTTATTTATTTTTTGTTTTAAATTTTAAAGCGAGTTTATCATTCATACGTGTTCCTAGATTCTTATTTCAATACAACCAACAACGACATTAAACCGTATATAAAGAAATTAATCAAATCGTGATTATATGTTTTAAATAGTACATCATTACCAAACGTAAGTGACAAAGTCCATGCATCGTCAAATATCGTCAAATATGTCAAAATTGTGTCCTCAAAGGACGTTAGATTTATTTCAGCCTATTTTGTCTGATAAAAATCTTAAGAATATACCAGTTATGCTAAACTGATATGTTGTTCTAGATCATTTTCATCCAATAAATGTTATGGACGTCGATTAACACATTGCTACAGTACCAATAAACACCAATTGTTGTACCAGCGTTACTTGTTTATCAAATATTTTGTATTTAAACGTACATTGTGCCACACGCGATCTAATACACCTTATGAAACGTAACAATTGTTTGTTTGTTTTTATAAAAAATGTCGATCTATCTAGTGGGAATGTTTCTCATATAATGAATTTACATATTTTTTTTATTCTGAACGGTTTCAGTAATAAACATATAAATGCTATTTAATACAGTCAAATAGTTGTCATGATTTATTATGTTTGCCTATTTCTATTACCCGTTCTTATTCATAATTTCTAACAGAATTTTCTATCAGCTTGTGATCCATAATATATGTATGGGTCTTAATATGTATATGCATGACTCGAACAAAGCGTTAACTTATCAATACCATTGTTATTTACATCAATATTGTAATGGATGTGTAAGTGGATTTTCGGTTTATATATAATACACTCAAATTATTTTCTGTTTTAGGCATTTCTACTTCCATGGATCGACTCTAATTCAGGTAAATGAAATTGACTTATGACTTTTTTAAGCTTATCTTTGCACGGAGTGATCAATGGTGAGTTATTTTGAATGTTCAAAATCCCTTTATAGAGATGTGGCTGAGAGGAGGGGGCTAATTTTCGTTTTAACTTGTATGAAAACCTTCGCGTGAGAAACCTCTTGCCAATTTCAAAATATATTCACAGAAATACTCCTTAACTTGATATTTCACTAGTGAAATATACTTCATTGTACATAACTTAAGGGTAAAGGCCAGTCTGAGTGGTCTTTTATGTTTTGCTGTTGTTGTTTTTTCTTCTATTTTTTACGTAGAAGCAATGCCATCTATACAAAAATAGAGAAGTAGGAAGGTTGTGTATATGTTTTACTTGCTTCATATTATTAAATGTCACTTCATGTAGTTACTATCTGTGCAGACTTTAGGGACATTGACCGCTTAGTATGCAGAAAATTAAGATTGTTTTTACACTGTAGCCATGGATACACATAAAGGTACCATTACAATCTTATATAGCGAATGATCGTGTTTGTGTACTTATGTTAACGCATAATATTATTTCACAACTTTGGTATTCTCGATGCAACCATTTACTTTATCATTGCAGACATGTATGCGTGCCATAAACGATACAAGTTCTTCTGTAACACGTCGCGGGAGTACATCCACAAGTTTTCTTTATGTAACGGATATATAGGGGATATTATGATAGGACGCTTTTCTGGTGACCTGTATCACGTCGAGTTCGGTGTGTAAACACGTATCCAACGGGACCGCAGGTCGGGACGGATACATGTTTACTCAAAAAGTGACAAAAATCAATGCTGTTATTAACAGTCTACACACCGAATTCTTACTATTGAAGCGACTGTGTCGCTGATTAAAACTTTTTAAACTTCAACCGCCAAATTAATGGACACACTAATGAGTGAATACTAATGACGTCACTCAGTTATGACATTGATCTTATTAATGATTTACTTGATTTAAATATATTTGAATATGTAGTTTTGTTGTTTATAAGTGGAACCTTTGTAAATCAGTTGATAATTGAGTCATGTTTCAAGTTTTGTTTTATTGTAATTAAAAAGGTTTTTTTATGTCGGACTACATGTATTTCCTTTCTTGTGAATATACATCCTAATAGCACACAAAGATAAATATTTGCGCAAGGACACGAGAATATGTATTGAATAAACTTTGACCTAGAGTTCGACTGTAAATGCGGTTTGTTATAAAAACAATATAAAATGAGTTTTTATTTTGTATCAAACTTGTCATTTAAAAACGATAAAAACTCGAAAGAGCCTCGTTTTTATAGTTTTGAAATGTTATTTTTTAATGAACTCGATACAAAATAAACACTCATTTGATACCCTATATGTATAGTTTATCCTAAACTGGTAGTAGTTTTTAAATATTGAAATGGAAAATCAAATTATTAATCATGTGTTCCTATTTTACGCATACGTTTTTTGCTTTAAATATTTGCTTCTTTACGAATGTGTTCACTGAATACAGAGCTTAATTCAATTTTTGTTTCAATCAAATAAAGATTTCTGCTATGGTTTTAATACTTTTTGTTGCTTAATTGAAAGCAAAATTTATACATCATGGCATTTCGTTCAATACAGAGCTAATGACATTCAGGGGCCACATCACCTTCAGATTGGTCTAACGCCACCAAGCGTTGATTTTTGTGCCTAGTTATCCAAAACTGCGCGTTTTGGACTTCACTTTTGGTCAACCTGACATGAAGATGACCGTAAATTGGCGGTGCCCGGGTTCATCCTTGATGCTATATACTTGCCAGTAAACCAGTCTCAACGGGTCACTTCGCCTTCTTCTTGGGTAAATAACCACCCATCGTGCGTTCAAGGTATTCTACCCAACTATGGTGTCCAGTACTTTGAGGTCAGGTTTTTGTCAGCCTGACCACACAGACGGCCGTCTTTGGTCGGCGCTAGGGACAGCCCTGAATGTTCTCTACATGTCTTTACCAGGCCTTTAAGGGTCACTTTGCCTCCCTATATCCGATTTAAGCTTTTTATAACAGGGACACTACGACTGACAACATAAATTATGTGGTGACTTTGAGACTACAAGCTTATTATTTTATTCTTTTGTTTTCGTAAGCCATAACCTGTTCCTATTGTCACTACAATTTATCAAAAAATAAGGCCGATAGGATCGCCAGCCCGCAAGATGGCTAAATTCAGCTCGTTTTTTACAAATAATATTTTATTTGTGTCAATTAAGGGAATTAAAAAAATAATTACCAGTACCTTGATTTTAAGAGCCCTTATTTTTACTCGATTGTGCTTGCACAAAAGGGTGAGTTTCATATTCAGTTGAATTTGAAAATACGATGAAATGCCGTTCACCTTTATATGTCGCAAACTACTCTTAGTGCAGGCACAGCCATGTATCAGCACTGTTGTTAATGAACAATAACCCTTCATTTGAGTTGTTTTTTAATCCCAAGTGTACCATGAAGTGTGTATTGTGAAATACTATACAACTTAATACATGTCATAAGTGTCAATGATTTTATCTCTCATAAAATGGTAGAAAAATATGCGTGAACTCAGGCGGAGGTCCTTGCAAATACTTAATTACTTAAATATTGATCATGTACTTTTGATATTTTTCTTTGATTACTAAAAATTATATATTTGAACGAAGGAAGACAGATCACGTATATTGATTGTTTTTTGTTACTTCAATTTATATATATATTAATGACATACTTACACTAAGCGTTATGGCAGTTCTAAACGATGTTTTATTTTGGCAGTAGTTTAAACATATACATATTACGTTTACTTCGCTCTTCAACGTTTAAATTCTGCTATATTAAGACGTTCGTTTGTAGAAATATCAAACTGTACAGCTCAATTACTGTTGCTTCTTGTAAATAATGTGTCTGTTTTCACGACACAAAACACGCAATTAACAGTATTGCGTTATCCCTCAGACACCCATTCCCGAACCATAAAACACTTAATTTACTTATAATCCTCAAATAAAACTACCACTCTCACTTTCCGTAGAATTAATCAAATTTCAGGCTCATTTTGAAGTACATTTTCGCAAATAAGTATCAACAGTCATTGGAGTGTCCTTACACGCAAAAGTATTTCATGTAATTCTATACAAAGTTCGGTTAGAAAATGCTTGCAAATCGAAAACCAGTCGAGACACACACCTTCGAACACAAACACAAAGAAAGTGCATATACAAACTATTTTCATATTGAAAACCGGTCGAGATACACCACTTCAAACACAAGCATAAAGCAAGTACGGTTGCAAATTGTTTTAAATTGATAACATTTGAGACAAACCCCTTACAACACCAACATAAATAAGGTACGGTTAAAGACTGCTTGTGAATGAAAAACTGTCGAGACACACCCCTTCAGACACAAACATAAACAAAGAACGCTTCAAAACTGTCTCCGAAATGGAAACTAGTCGAAACAAACCCCTTCTAAAACAAACATAGCAATGTATGATCAGAAACTGCTTCCGAAATTAATGCTGACTGCTTTCTTCGAACTAACACAATCAATATTGGAACATGGGTTTTATTTTTATACTAGTGTTTCCCTTTATACCATTAATTAAAATAACTATGTATGGACAAAACGGTGCCATTCGTTTAAGAACTTATAGATGTTGCTATAGTTTCTTCACACTTGCAAAATGGTTAAGCGTCAACTGTTAGTTGAGACTTGTGCTGTGCTGTTAACTCTCATTTAACTAAAAACTATTGTCTATTAGGCATTCCTAATATAAATAAAAATGTTGCCCAAATGAAAACGAATTCATTCACGCTGACCAACCCTAAAGCATAAAGATACGGCTAAAATAGTTTTGTGTGTGTTCGTTTTGTGATGTAATCAGTAAGAATTTTTTTCAAACCAGGATTTGTTTATTGAAGTCTGAAACACGAAGGCATGCTATATTTTTGCACGATTAGTTGAAGGCTATTGAGAAAATTGAACAGTAAGTTTCAGCGAGTGGAATACTTTATTTAATTCCGTAAGAATCAATTTGGTGTGATGTTTAATGACAAAATAACCATTAGTCTGCTAAATACGGTAGTGTTGCAGCCCGTTATCATAAATATGCCTTTCATTTAAAAGTAATTATTTAATTTACCTCTTGAGTATTGGATAACATCACTTCAATTAGCCCCAAAACCCAGATGATGCAATCTAATTGTTGAGGATTGGTCGTGTTTTTACTAGCCTAGTCAGGAAAAGGAACATAAATATTCTAAAAAATGTGTTTCTGCAATAAAAATACAGATACCATCCACACAGACATCAATATGATATAAAACGTAAAAGACAAGAGCGCCGCGGAGTTGACGCAAACGCTTGATTGTTGTTGTTTTTTTCTGGGTCAAAAGGACAATGCCTCAACTATAAGTGATATCAAAGTAATGAAACTTGCTAAGCATGTTGGGTTGGACTCATGCAATAGTTGTACGAAGTTCAATTTCAATAACTTGAAGAATTGTGGATATAGTTAAAGTTGCACTCTTATTCAAAATCATTACATACACATGAATAAC
>NC_069134.1:55660700-55708200 GCF_026914265.1 Mya arenaria
CATGTGGTGGGTTTATTGTTAAACCTATTCTTATTTAGCAGCTTTACTTTTTTTCTAAACTGTTTAATTTGGTTGCCATGACTTTGTGAATTAACTACTTATTAATCACTTATTAGTTTACTTGGATAATAAGTTGTTGATCCCTCGTTTTAAAGAAAAAGGAAACATGTCCGACGCACAAGTGTCAATAAACGATTATATTAACTTGTCATGTGTACATCGTGGTCGAATAAACGGAGCCTCAAAGAAAGCAAACCATTGCAGTTCAAGCATACTACGGTTCAATTACAAGAAACAGATGCAACAGAGGAAAGTAATAAAATTCATGAAATGATATTCTGCACGCTGAAAATTTTGAACATTTTGAGGAATGGATATCAAAAACCTTCACTAAACAATTGAACGAATATAATAAAAGCTTTTAATACATTGTTTGTTTTGGGGGAAATATGAGATGAAAAAGACAAGAAAACATGAAACAAAACATTGCTTTGAGTACAAACCTTTCCAAAACTTTTACAGACAAAATAAATGTTATATTGTGTTTTTAAAGTATGTAAGCGTCTCTTGTTTTACTTTTTATCTTTTTATCCGAGTTCGTTATAGTATTTTAGTAAATAATCGAGTATTGTTCGCCATCTTGGTTTTGACAGCTGTGATTACAATTGTTCATCGAATGTTTAATCCATTAGCATGTTAACAGTCTGTTTACAGCTACAAGTATTAAAATCAGTGTACGATATATCAAAACTAATAATAACATTTCAAAATAATAAGTAATATAATACTCGGCTAGTAGAGTTTACACAATTACAAGATATACATATTTCCCTAGTGTGTGAACAATGGCGATCGTCCTTCAGCTGTTGCAAATGCAATTTGTAAAAATTGACAGTATTCAATTCAAATATTACCCATATTATATGTACGGTGTTTAATGATTATAATTAAAAACGAATGTATCACTTGTGATCGTTTTTAACACAGATAATTCAAGAATGGACAAAGAACACTCATATTCAAGGCTCTGCAATCCTTCAATTATTATCATAACTATTTTCATACAATTAATATCATATTCACCAGTAGTATTTTTAAATTACATTGCACTTGTGTTTAATCCATATTTCTAAAGACACAAACAATTCTTCATAACATATTTAAAAGCATGCCCTCTTCTGTTATGAAGTATACTGATAAAACTATTACAAAACAATACAGAATATTGTATTATGCTGAATTGTCGTTTAAATTTTACTAACAGCGTCAATGCGTTGTAATGTCAAACTAAGTATTGACGGTCGAAGTGTTATTGTTTGGTGTAAAAGCTGTGTCAAAAGGGATGATATCTGAATTTCACGTCTTAAACCGGGCAATCTATGCTATTGCCATATCCCTCGGGCATTCATGTCTGGACCTTAGAATACTTGATTGCGCTATTATCGTTACCATATTCTTTAATAGATCGAAATTCTCAGAAACTTTCAAATTTCAGAAAACTCAGGAGTACATTCTTGCAAAACGATTACTTACATTGCATGCCGTCCTTTAATGTAAGTTTATATCTGATTATGTTTAAAATGATTGCTAGAGATATGACGAATTGAACGGAAATCATAGCAAATTGAGCTTTCTTTATTCGTACATGAAACTAATTGTGGTTAATATTTAGCATACAACCTTCAAATCGTTTTATATTCAATCACCCAACGAAAAGAAATAATTTCGATAACCAGTAAATCTTAGCTTTTCACTTCTAACGTTTAACCCAAATAGGAAAAGGGTTACACACTTACATCGAAGTTTTCTTAGTGGGTAGTTACTTTGATATAAATATGACATATACTAATTAAGTGCATTACCTATGAGTGTGGCAAATTGTACTCTATTGTTATAATCTAATTGGCAAAGTAATCGTCTGTTACTTTTGTTGTGCACGATTACGTATGAACGAACAGAATTACTTCGTTTGCATCTATTATAACGGTGAGATTTTACAAACATCTAGGGCTCTTGTTTGGGAGCATTCTCAAATCTTATCTCAGACTCAACATTGCAAATCTTGGTTTCATTTAAAAAAATCTAGCAAATCATCGGTGAAATATGCTCAATTCTGCTGGTATTTGAAGGTTATACTATTATCAAACATTATTTATTTTGTGAAAGAAATGAAGTAGTGATAGTAGTGAGTATGTGGTTAATTTGGACACGAGACTGTTCGTAATCATGGACACACGTTGATCATTGAGCTGCCCTGCATAGACTAACCATTTGCTGAAGCTAGCCAAGAGGTATCTCATTTGTCTGAAAACAATTGCGGTATAGTGAATGCTTGCTAACAGTGATCCAAATGTATTGATTTTCAACATTGAGTTTATGTTCTTACTAACCCGATCAAGATGATTTTATTAACAAAATCGACCCAATTGTGGCCAACATTTTTGGAAGAGCATATGGAGTTTGCTATTCTGGGGATGATTTAAGTATATAACTAATACGCATATAAGTTAACAACAACAAGTAGATTGCTTTTGTTTTCCCAATGTCGCAATCAAAAGCAAAAATGCCTTACAATCGTATTTCAAAACAAGAAGAAACCACTTTTTCAATTAACCACAATACTCTTAAACAAAGAATAACATAATTGTATATTATGTCACGTGAATCGAGTAGGCAAGACTTAAAGTCGTCTCGCGTGCGTACAATTAGTTAATTTTCTATGTTCGATTTTCCGACTCATTGAGAGTACAACAGAGCATAGTATGATTCTTGATCCCCCCCCCCCCCCCTTGAAGTTTTTGTTTTTAAAGGCAATTGGCAAAAGGCAAAAGGGTGATTTGTGAGATGCAAGACATTATTATGCTGACTGTTGAATATTTGATATTTAATGGTGACGTCTGAATTAGAACATAGATGAAAGGTTTGAATGGCGCTCATGCAACATTGAAACGATGAGTTTTTATGATATCGATGATAAACACGTTAATTATGAATTTCGTTGGCAAAGTGTCCTGATAATGTGGTAAAACATCTCATTGGATCTCCTGAAAAGGTTATTGGTGTTTTCGTAATGGTTTTTCTTTTTTATGTTTTATTGATTGTTTGATCCAAGGTACCAATACCGTTGCGTTCACTCCATTTATGTTATGAATGATTATACATTATCATAACTTTGTTATATTTCAAATATAAAACAATCGAAACAAACAAAGGGATATCAGCAGCACCAATGATGTATAACTATAACTGTAACTATTGAATTAAACCAGTTGTATGTTTAAACTTTTTGCTACTGAACTTGTTTCTGTAGCTTTTCGCATAAATACTGTACTAAACAACACAAATATAGAAACGTTATTTTAACATATTCTCTTAAAACGATCAACATAAGTCAATTATTACAGCTATTATTTCTCGCTAAAAGCACTTAATATTTTGGAAGATCATTAGCAAAAATACGCACTTTTATTACGCACTGAAATATAAATTTGAGCTAAAAGCAAAATAGAAATTGATGTCTTTCTGAAATGGCAGGGAGGACCTATGCGTGTAAGCCCGCTTATATAGAAAATCAAACTGGCAAAACCGAAATACATATGTACTTATATTTTAATCTGGAAGGATGTATACTTCTATTGAAAGATATTTGTAGATTTGACTCCGCAAATATCAACTTCAGTCAAATACAAATTCTTTGAAAAGACGTAGTAATAGTAACCATATCGCACATCGTGGATCTATTTGTCAAAGCAGTCGGACAGCTCAAATGTAGGCGGTTGATTTTGTACGCTTATTGCCAATTTATTTTGAAGGGAACTCGACAGGTAACAATTGCTTGGACTGGCAGATTTAGACTGTGGTCATATTTTTGCCATTCAATGCTTCAACACCTTACAACAATTTTGAAACGCAAGATAAAGCATATCATACAAGGGAGTAGAGTCTAAATGATAAAATTATGCAATTATGTTCAATACAATACAGCAGGGTTATGTGGAGCATTTTAGGGGTAAGGGGTAGAGGAGAGGCTCAATCGAACTGTGTAATTAAGTCGAATCACTTCAAAATTGTAAGTAGTTTTTTCTGGTCTCTTTAGTTTATGTTTCTATATTAATTCGCTTTCATATGAACAGCACTTTCCTGATAGAATATATTTACGATTGCTCGCTATTTATGTTGCGGAGAGTCTAAACGTTCATTCGCCAAGTTTCCTCGCGAAGTCTGTTAGGAAATCATTCATGGGGTGAAACACAATCAAAATTGATCCGTCGAATGAAATGTTTTCAGTAGCTTGTGAGGGGAGTTATGTCGTGTGGAATTAAATATGACCTGTAAATAATCTTAAATTACCTTGAGCTGACCACAGATTGGCTAGTTTTGCACTGCAGAGAGTATTAGATTATCCTTCGCGATCACTTCTCATCACGTTATAGCATATAGAGTCATTGTTTGTATTCCTTTAGACAATCTGTACGTTTGATGTAAATAATTATGCAAACACATGGCACGCAAACATGTTTAAGATGAATAAGGCCCATGAAATTGTAACAGTTATATAGAAGTGGTGGTTCAATTGTGTATCATGTTATTAAGATAAAATATAGGCATTGATATTACAGATTAAAATTTTCAGTATGTTCGTAGTCAAATGTGTTTAGATAATGATGTATATCATTTTTTTATATATAAGTTGGATTAAATCATATGAATTTAGAGAGAATTCTACTTGAACGAAAACAATTATTTTAATGTCCAAATAGCTATATTTATCTTGTCAAGCACAATTTCAACAATTGAGTAAGTTGTGAGAATGAAATATTACAAATATTTGCCTCTGTAGTGATATACACTGCGGAAAATGGTTGAATATACGGGAAAGAACGGTCCCGTAAATCGTTAATATACGGGCGTGTTCGGACACGTACACCCAACGTGTACGGGTCCCGTCCCGACTTCCGTATGTCCATCCCCGTACCCGTGGATATACGGAGTTATTAATGTATATAAACGTTTTTTTTTATTTCTTTCCCGTATTTTTGAAGAAATACATATTTTAGCATAACATTTTTTGGCAAAAATATATGAATGGATGTACGGAGCCCTTACACTCACATGTTCGGGATGGATATACGGAACCCGTACATGCAACGTGTACTGGATGAATATACGGACCCCGTACACGCAGCGTGTACGGGATAGATATACGGGCCCCGTACCACAATGTGTACGGGATGAATATACGGACCCCGTACACGCGACGTGTACGGGATGAATATACAGATCCCGTACACGCAGCGTGTACGGGATGAATATAAGGACCCCGTAGACGCAACCTGTACGGGATGAATATACAGACCCCGTAAACGCTGCGTGTACGGGATGGATATACGGACCCCGTACACGCAACGTTTACGGGATGACTATACAGACCCCGTACACACAACGTGTACGGGAAGGATATAGTAATCCGTACATGCAACGTGTACGGGAAGGATTTAGGACTCCGTACACGCCACGTGTACAGGATGGATATACGGACCCGTACACGCAACATGTACGGGATTGGAATACGGACTCCGTACACGGATGAATGTACGGACATTTTACGGGATGGACAGGAATGGTAGCATTTGACCGTGTTGGGCACGGATGATAAGAAATAACAAATACATGCTGTTTTTTTATAAAACATTATTTATAGACATAGAAAAAACTACTATATATATAAATTCATAAGATTTAAAAATAGCATGTTTGAGTAATTAATGTTAAATGTCATTCAAAATGTTGTAAAATTAAAATTCCACTGTCTTGTCAAACAACAACTTATACAGGCTATTAAAACAAACGTCCAGAAAACATTACACAACTAATATGAGTTCCATTCCGCGATTTTTTGGCTTCAGGCATTAGGTCAAATTGCGCACGAACATCAGTTTACTGAAAAAAAGAAATTATACAGACACAACAAGCTTATGCTTTACAGACATTTGAAATGCAGATTTGATATAATACAGCAATATGGAAAATTCATCATCATGAAGTTAGAAAACCCCGTGATAGAAAAACCATTAGAAAGTGTGACACAACCTATATATGTCTAAGTCTAGACTTGTTAAAAATGCACTCGCAAAGCATTAAAAACTGTAATCTTCGGCAGTTTTTTACGAATTTACTGTGATCTTTGTGCTTGAAGAAATCTATACAAAAGTTAGCTAAATCTGAGACAAAATATTTTATATCAAAACGGTCAATCTGAGAGAGTGCAGCTCTAAACAATTAAACCAGTCCATTCCCAGATGTGATGATAAAACATAATCATAAATCTGTGTTGTACATGACATTTCTATGAACTATTGTAAATGTATGCCAACTTATATTTAATCAAATTAAATTCAATACATAGCTCGTATTAATTCATAAAGGCATATATATTTATTATTTTGTTTCCCCTCAAAATTGTACCAGCGAGCCAAATATTGTCTAATGTCAAAATGTCAAACCTTTTAGATTGCCATCTTTATTCTGATGTGCATTTATTCTACTTAAAATTATTTTAAGCTCACAATTCTGTACCTTAATTAAAATAACAAACCCACATTTCATCAGAATTATAGTTTATCCGTTTGTCAAATGGTTCACGTTCGAATTATAAATACCAATTCACGGTTTACAGACATGATAACTAACTAATAATCGAAGTCCCATCAAAAAATAAATAACAATTATATCTTATAATATGCTAGCTCGTAGTCTAACCTCTTTATTGTTGGGTATTCTTCCTTGTTGCTATTTGGGTCATGTTATGACACAGATGATACCGATTCTCGCGGTTTCTGCATCCCGCTGTTACGACTGGCTATTGATTATACGCTGTTGATTGGTTAAGTGACCAGCTGCTAAATATTGGCTGAAAATTTAAACAGAATATTAAAATTGTTTTATTTACTATTATTATTTTTATTATTGTATTAGTATTATTATTATTATTATTATTATTATTATTGTTATTATTATTATTATTATTATTATTATTATTATTATTATTATTATTATTATTATTATATTATCGTAAATTAAAATTATTTTAGTCGCATAAATATGCATCGCGAAAAGAAAAATAGATGTTGTATGGCCACTACTAACGCTTTAAGAAAAATAGAATTTTAGATTGTCAAACGCAAGAGAGTGCAACCTAAAGGTAGGGCATCTTTATTGCAACTCCCTCATACCAATGGATGGGTTAGGGTCAACCGCTATCAATGAAAATAAAGTTAATAATGGGAAACAAACAATGAAAAAATAAGCTTACAATTAGAGCCGTTGAAAATAAATTGAGTAATAAATTGGTTTGCTGCTTCTTAAATTTTGATTTAATTGTTAAACTGTTGTGTTTTTTTCAAACCACGAAGATGAAAAATAAGTTTTAATTCTGAACTTCAATATCATGCAAACTTGAAATTAATAATTATTGTTCTTGATTTTAATAAGTATTCAGTCTTATTTCTTTAAAACCAGATGCCTGTTATTTTATATATGACATCAGAGCGGATTTTATCAGCATTCTTCAAAACAGTTGTCACAATTGTTTAAATACAATAATTAGTGAGATAAGGAAGCTTGCATATTTATATATGTTTTCATTCTTTATTGTTTCAATTAATATTTAATTCGGTCATAAAATTGCCTGCAATCTGTCGAATTAATTAATAAGTTTTAGAATTTGTGTGTTTTAGTTGTAGTTCGTATAGTTTTATGACCCACTGGCCATGTGGTTTTTCAAAGCAAATGATCTTGTCACTGATTGTTATAACGCGGGCTGTCAGTCAAACTAGCCGGCCAATACCCGACTGACAAATCAGCGTCAAAATAAGGCGTGGCTTTTCAGTTGCCCTTTGCTATCCGCCATGACCACCGACAATCTGCACTTTAGTAGTATAATTCGTTTCTTTTCTATATAGTTATTACAAATGTGTTCGTAATGATTGAGAAAAAGATTAATCAAATAAGGAGAGCCAAAACACTGACATTAAGAAATTTACATTGATTTTGACTTCCTCTGCATTTTTTTACATACATAATAATAAATGAGTACTAAAACTGCATTCTCACAGATTGACCGTTTTGACAACTTTTTTGTCTTGGAATAAGCCAATTTCGCGTAAATTTCTGGAATTCAGTGATATAAAACAGCTGACAAATGATCAGCTCACAGTTTTTCATATTTAGGTTTGAAAATATTGTTGTTGATGTTTTATGGCAAAAAGCGTTACAATAATACTAACGCTTTTAAAAAGACTAAATATTTTGGCAGTTTTCAAAACAGTTGAGATCTGTTATACTGTTAGTTATCTTATATGACTGAAATGAAGGCATTGATAACAAATTCAGCAGATGAGACAAAACTTAAAAAAATGTTAAAATTGAAATGCATCTTTAAAGAGCATCTTTATTTCAACTCCCTCATACCAATGGGAGAATTAGGGTATACTGCTTTCAATGAAAAGAAAGTTCATAATAGGAATTAAACTATGAAGAAAGTAAGCTAACAATTAGAGCCATTTTCAAAAAAAGATTAAGATAAAAACAAATCTGGTTTCTTCAAAAGTAGGACTTAATGCAATTTTAATAAAATGCAATAATAATACTTGAAATTAATGAATATTTTTGTTGTTTTTATTTGGTAATCGGTCTCTTTTGACGCCTTATCTTAGATATGATCTTATTGTATCAGCATTCATCAAAGCAGATGTCACAGATAATATAAAATTGTTTGAATACAATTACAGTCGAAACTCGTTGGCTCGATATCTCATAGCTCGATATCCTCGTTGGCTCGAACCAGATGAAAGGGACCGGTTTTGGTTTACTCTTTGTTCATATAAAATTCGATCGGTTGGCTCGATATCTTGAGGGTCGATATTTCTCGACGCTCGGAGTCATTTTCGCGGTCCCAAGTAAGAAGTTCACACTTATTTTTTTTGCTTGGGTCGATGTCATTTTCGCGGGTTCAGTGAAGAATCTCACACCTTGATTTGTTTGCTTGGCTTCATTTAGCACAAGGCGCTAAACGATTAAAATTGCTTGACTGGTATTATAATTATTATCAAATTTAAATGGTTTAACAGCTTGAATAAACATGCCATCACTTTAAGTTCTGTCTCTAATTGGTATCCATCTATAAATTTCTATGTATTTTGATATACCTTATACGCTATGTTTGTATTACCCATTGTTTAAAATTGCGTGTTTGTTGTTTTCGCATAAATGTATTTTTATAATAAATAAAAAAAATAAAATGATATTTTCGTAGTATCGAATTAGTCATGTTACGAACTTTACAATTGTAATTATGTCCAATAAATACTCTTCTCTTCTCATGCGGAGATAGCGAAGCCAATAACAAACGACGTTAGCAATAATATTTGTAACGAATAAAAAATAACATTCTGTAAGCAATCCCGCTTGGCTCGATATTCTCGAGGCTTGAAGTATTTTGGCCGGTCCCTAGAATATCGAGCCATTGAGTTTCGACTGTATAAGTGATATAAACCTGCTGGATATTTATTTACTTTTTTATTTATTTATCGTTATTTAATTCATGTATAATATGACAATAATATTTTCCGCAGTTTCTCGATAAAATTAATAACTCATTTCAATAATTCGTGTTTCGTGTATTTATGACCCACTGGTCATGTGGTTATGAAAATAATTGATCTCCGCGCGACATGCACTAATTGGAAAGGCCATAAAAGTACCCGAGAAAAAGACAGTGATGACACTTCTGAAATATATTAGGTTCCACCTTTCAATATAAAAACAACATCCTAAAATTTAGGGGTGAACCCCTTCCCTCATAACCTATATGCCCCATTGGTATATTCATCTTATACGGGGAAACTAAACATTCCCGAACACTAAGCGTGTACGGGAAACACAACTTGTCCGTGTTTCCACTTTGTACGGGTAATGTTACTTGTATATTTCCAAACATCCAAAATATACGGGATTTTTACACGCCCATATATTCATCATGTACGGGAAACTAAACATTCCCGGGCCCTAGCCGTGAATTTATCCACCCAGCATTGTCGAATTCAATTATTTTGTATCATATAGATGCCATTGTAATTTCTTCAACGGCTGTTAAAACACATAAAAGAGTTAATATTTCTACGAAACGCGACTCCTGTTACTCTGCGAAACACGGAAAAATGAATAAGTCAATGGTATATGTAATAAATGTTGATCGTATCATATATGCTGTCAAATGTAACACCGCCCAGCATTGTCAAATCTTATTCTTCTGTATCATGAAGATGTCGCTTTAATTTTATCAAAGTCTGTTAAAAAACAGAAAGCATTTACAATTTATACAAAACGTGACTCTTCTTTACATATTCTCGTTTCTCTGCAAGTCAATGGTATCAATGTTGTTCATATCATATATGCTGTGAAATGAAAGAACAATTAACCTTATTTGATTACAAAATTCAATACTATTTTAAAGCATGGGTGTACGGGAAAGATTACATTTCCGTATATCCAAGGTGTACGGGAATTGTTACTTATCCGTGCACTCAGCGTGTATGGGAACTTGTATAATCCATAATATACGGGAAATGTATAAGCCCGTATATTCATCGTGAACGGGAATGGTATAATCCCGTACTCTCAAAGTGTATGGAAGAGCATAAATTCCCGCACACTCAACATGAACGGAGACTATACATGTCCGTCCGCTCAAGATATACGGAGATGTACAGTGCCGTACATTCATCAAAACATTTTTAGTACTAGCCGTAAATCAACCCTACCAGCGTTGCCGAATCTCATTTTTGTATCATAAACATGTCGCTTTAATTTTATCAAAGGCAGTTAAAACCGAAAAGCCTTACATTTCTTACACAACGTGACCCTTACTAACACATTGCTGTTTCTCTACTTAACACGGAAAAATGAATACAAGTCAATGGTTTAAATGCTTTTCATATCATATATGCTGTCACCAAAACACAAAATTACCTTACTTGATTACAACATTCAAAACTATTTTATAACATGGGTGTAAGGGAAAGAGTACATTTCCGTATATCCATAATGTAATCAGCGTGTACGGGAACTGATGTATTTCCGTACGTCCATAATATACGGGAATTTTACACGCCCGTATATTCATCGTGTACGGGAATGGTATAATCCCGTACATGATAAATACACGGAAGAACATAATTTCCCGTATTTTCAACAAGTACGGAGACGTACATGTCCGTACACTCAAGATATACGGAGATATACGGTGTCGTACATCCATCAAAATAGTTTAAGTACTAATCGTTAGTCAATCAACTCAGTATTGTCAATTTTATTTATTTGTTATCATTCCGACCTTTTTTTCAATTTCACCAAAAGCTGTCGAAACCCATTAAAGCGTTCAAATTTATACAAAGGTGATTTTTACTTATACCATTCTGTTTTTCTACGTAACAGTGATTTTTTAAGTCAATGGTATAAATGTCGTTCATATCATGTATGCTATCAAATTTAACACCCAAAGACCTAAATTTATTAAAGAATTCATTTTTTTTTATTATAACACGGATGCACGGGTTAGTACACGCCCGTACATCGAATCCCGTATACTGAAGATGTGCGAGTTTTATGAATATACGGGCCCGAACACACCCGTATATCTAACATCCCGTACTCTTACCGTACACGTTTGATGTACGGGTTTCAATACGTTCCCGTATATTCAACCATTTTCCGCAGTGATATTTTTTTTTTTAACTTGAACGTTTTTCACTTATCGCGTTTCCAAGGTATAACGGTTTATTTGCACAGCCAATTAAAGTTCCGATGAAAAATATTGTTTTTTCTCTCAAATATGCATGTTCAGTTACATAAGGTCTGGGTTGTTTGTTTTGTATAAAGTAACCACGAAGAAATGCCTTCATATATCATTCTTTCTCTAAAAACTACTCATACTCTTTAGACAGAGATTTATAAGAACTATGTAGTGTCACGTAATGGGAAGCATTTTGAAGAAGAATGAAGAAAAAAGTGAGTTGTATTAATATTCAATTACATAAAGTATATAAAGTATATTTTAAATTATAGCATGTGTGTTCCAATACTAAGCAACATAACATCATTCTTGGTTTGACAATTAAATTCTAGAGCATATAGTTGTCAAGTACTTTAGATATTTTTTAGAACGCACATACCGTTTCTCAAAATAAAACAACACATTAAGTATTTCAATCATGCATGTATTGTTGAATATAGCTGTTTCTGAAATAAAATTTTACAGGAATTAGGACGTCAGTTTTAATTATAAATATAGTTTACATGGCGTTTATACTTTTTTAAACGTGTAAATGTATATACTATACAAACATCACAAAGAAAAAGGATTAATTGTATTGATATTAAATACAGAGTGTGTTAATCACAGCTCTCATTTAGGCAATTTATTTTAAGTTTTGCTTGTAACATCAATTTGAAAGTAAATTATTATGCTAGATTTGGATTGTTCAGGGGCTTGTATTGAAGAAAAACTTGCGCCCATGTATATGAAATAAAAGACATGTTTACTACTTCGTCTTTATTGCTCCTTTATTCGGTTGTTTTGCTACAGTAGTAAATGTTTAGTAAACCTTAAAGGAACACGCTCATGTTTTAGACCACACATTTGTTCACTGGTATGCATCTGAAACATTAAGTTTCATAATTGGTTTACTCTTTGAAATCGAAATGGCAGAAAAAATAACGTTTATAAACACTGATCTGGGTGGAAAGCGAGCCTACGCTGGAACAATCAAGAGAAACTAGAAATGTGTCCATAGGACACGGATGCCCCCACTTCGATTTTTTGTCACAGAAAATAAGCCATAATGATTATTCAGGATAATCTGAGGGCCCTAACTCCTAAATGATTAAAGCGATTTCCATGGCTATCGAACTTGATCAAGATATTATGGTCACAAACATGTGTTAAAAGTTTGGTGAGGATTGGACAAACAGTTTTCAAGAATTAGATCGGAAACAATCTTCGGGACGTATTTTTCAAGTCTTTTTTTGCAAATAAAGGGCCGTAACTCCTAAATGACGAAAGCGATTTCCATGGCTATCGAACTTGATCAAGATATTATGGTCACAATCATGTATGTAAAGTTTGGTGAGGATTGGACACATCTTTTTCAAGAATTAGATTGGAAACATATATTTTTGAAGTATTTTTGGCAAAAAAGGGCCGTAACTCCTAAATGACTAAAGCGATTTCCATGACTATCGAACTTGATCAAGATATTATGGTCACAAACATGTGTTTAAAGTTTGGTGAGGATTGGACAAACGGTTTTCAAGAATTAGATCGGAAACAATCTTCGGGACGTACGTACGTACGTACAGACAGACAGACAGACGTACGTACGGACAAGGGCAACCCTATATGCCGCCACTTTGTGGGGGCATAAAAAGAAAACTGAAAAAGTAGTACTCTTACAAACAATGAGGGTTAAATTATTTTTTAAGCGGTTTGTTGTAAAGCGTTACCAACGCTGTTCAAAATATTTCGACTTAAAAGACAATTTTTGAGCATATTTCAACGGTTCTTTGAAAGGTTCCAGCCGTCAGTATCTTATATGTAAGATCCTTATGATTTGCCACTTTAGTTCGTATTCATATTGTAGTAGATTAAGTTGTACTGCCGTTGTAAAACATGTAGTTAAACAGTAGTTATCGTGTTTGCAGTAGTTTGCATAAATATTGGGTAATACGTACATCTTTTTTTCGAATAATAATACAAATAACAATCAGATATTGAAATGTCAAACTCCATATTGACGGCAGTAGCGTTCTTTTGTCGTAGATATTATGTCCATTGGATTATTTCGATTCGGTCACGTATTGCGTATCCTTAGGGCAATCATTCCAGTTTCTCAGAAGTTTTGATAACGACAGTTTTAATACCGTATTCTTGAATACATCATCAATCTCACGTTTTCAAAAAATGTTTCAAATCTCAGACAACTTCGAAGGACATTACTTAGCGCAAGTAATACGTAAAACAAACCCCGGAGACAAGCACATGAGCTAGCGGAGAGACATTTTAAGAGGCCACTGAAGTGGATTATTTCAAAAGGGAAGCAGTTCTCTGGAATGACTTAAATGGTACATGAACTTTTAACTTATCACTTACGCAAAAGAGTTAATCAATATGTTAATATTCGAAAACGAAACATTAGAACAGCGAAATAAAAATCTAAAAATACATTAAAAATACTTCTTCACCAGAAGTAACCTGAGTTACCAGTAAACAACCTTGATAACTTCCCCTTACAATAGATTTGCCACTACGTTCTTAGTATCAATACGGAGAGAAAACTTATTTTTCTTTTGAATTCATTTTTTCTAGCTGTCATATAAGTAAGAGTATTGGAGATTATATAAACCTTTATTACAGAAAATGCATCTGAAATGTCTACACTAAGTCATTAGCGAAATTCAATGTGTTTCTTTTGTCACTTGACCTTCAAAAAGACACGTTTTGCACAGACATAATATGCCATCTAGACAAACCCCTGGAGTCCTGTCTTCGGATAGATGCCACCATGTGCTCAGAATTTTGCCACTTTAATAAGTATTATTAAAACATTCTACTTTTTAAAACAATTTTAAACACGCCCACAGATCTGTTATTTATATGTACCGAGTGCATTACATGCATTTGTATTAATTATTCAAAATCCGATGCACCTTCTATACGCAATTTTAAAATGAATGTATCGTTCCGATTGAATTCAAGCCTTACAAAATTATTAAATATTGTCGGATTATATATAAATATATCCATTTTATCAGAAAATATGGCTGCCAGCTGAAAATCTTCATTCCACCACTACTGGCGCTTGCTGGAATAAATATTTATGATAATATTTATTATGACAGTTTAATTCGACAATTTATAGCTCATCGTTTTGTTTATACGATTCATGCTGCAACTCGAACGCAGGGTTTATCTATTTTCTCTACTCTATTGAGCAAAACATGTAATTAAAATAATATTTATTACCAGATAAACTAGATTTTTTATTTCATATTAAACAGTTTTTGAAATGACCAAATGTTATGCGTTTTAGCATAATAAGTATTGAACTATGTAGCATCAAAAGCTTAAAAGGTTATCAAAACGGCATTTAATTGTTTTTAGTGTTTTAATGAGTTTCTGTTAGTTCTGTTTGGTGTCTATCCATTAAAGTCAGTGACATAAACAAACATGTAAACGTGCCTCTCTTTTAAACATATCTGTTTTACTAATTTTAGTAAGACATTATATAAGTATTGATTTTCAGACAATTTAAATGCTGGTGTTTACCTTGTTTTCATCGTCATTGCATAGAAAGCTGTAGCTGCTAACATTATTATATCGAACACTTTTAAATTGTTTAAAATTCATATGCTAATAAGCTTGATGTGTGACTTTCGGCTATTTATGCTCCTTTGTATATATAATATTCGATGTATACGCTACAGAAACACGTTCAAAACTGGGAAAAGGTTCTGATGATGCTATGTTTTGTAAAATAACTGTTATAAATTGCAGGCATTTCCACTTGTTACTAGTAAATGCCATGCTTGTATCTTACAATACATTGAGAATGCCCTTTATTTCAGTTTAAGGTAAACGAACGTGTATGCGGCATACATTGCATTATTGTGTTTCACAGGCATTGTTCTTTAAAGAGTTGAAGTCATAAATACTTATGATATTGTTTTGTCCGGATTTTGGCACACAAAAGACATTAATTTAAAGTTAAACTTGTTCTTGTTATTAACATAAATACATTATAAATGTAACCTATACTATTTAAAGTTATCTTATTTAACACTTACCCGATTTTATTCAGAACAAGATGATATTCGGAGGGGTAAAAGTATCATGAACTGACTCTGTATTTACATTTGCCAAAAGTGCATTTCAGATAAACTTTACCCCACCCGGTAATTGTAAGCATTTAGTGAACGTTTTTAAGAGATTTCAGATTTTAAATTTAAATCGTTCAACAATAGCTTTCCTCGATATGTTGGTGTTAAGATGCATTTGTTTTCCTCACCGTTGGTGCGACTTTATATCCATATTTCTTGCATTATTTATCGTAAAGTTTCTGTACTCGCACAATGTCAGCCATTTTGTTTTTCTGCGCAACTTCCGCTCGTTTAAGGTCAAGTGCAGTCATGTATAAGGTGACTCATCTTTTTGATTTGTTTATGTTTTCATTCCAAAACTTAAGGCTATGTCCGGAGCCTTTCTTTGTATCAGTTGCATATTTTTCCAAGATGGCTGCCTTTGATTCAAATAAACGTTCTATTTTGTGGCAGTCACATGACTGCCGTTTAAATCGTTGTCACTGCCATAATTTCTCTTGGCACTGCCAACGTTTTGGGTGGCATTGCCGTCATTCTTATTGGTAGTAGCGTTTTGCCAATTGTGCGAGTATAAAAGCGCCACGATTTTCGTTGGCAGGCAGTCTGAGTCAAGCATTTGCTCAGTGCAGAACCACGTTACGTTTGCTAAAGTAATAAATCTGAGTTTCAACTGAAATTATAGTTACATTAAAGAACTACTTGATAAAATAATCACTCAGCAAACGTATAACTTATGTGACTTTGTATGAATTGATCATTTATAAGTAGTTTTACTAACGTTCATTGACAAAGTACTTCTAGTGCAGTATACATATTGAAGATATAACGCATATACAACTTTTATAAGCAAGTAGGGTGACTTTTGTGAGTTATCTCGCTTAGATTGCATTACCATAACAATATTGAAATCGTGTTGAACTACAGAAATAACACCGCTAGATTAATAAATAATATAACAAATAAATTATATTATATAATACGGGTTTTTCGGAACGTGCGCACCAGCGAAAACTAGTGACTTTTAATGAATATTATGATATAACTACATAATATTTCTGTATAAACATTTGTACCCAGTTCGAGTGATGTTTCACCTTTATTAATGCAATAAAACTGTTAAAACTTATAACCTGTTTTCAATACGTGGTTGACAATTGGTACGAACTACAGAATGTCTGCGTAATATCAGAGTTGAGTTGGTTACTTGAGAGCCAAGCTGAGCTTGTTCACACGGCCTACAATAAGTTGAAGCGAAGTTGTGATATAAATTTGCGTCACGTACATTCACTAACGTGAAACTAGGGCGAGCCCCCTACAATATCAATGTGCTAATTATGAATTATCGATTTCAAGTTTTGCAGATTTATTCAAAATTACTTTTCATTTGCATATATATTTAAACAAAATATCATTCGATGTTTAGCCTTTGTTAATGTGTTTTTTTCCCAATTATTAGCCATAGGTGATCAGAAGCGCCAATGCATCGCTAATAATTTTTTATCTGCAACTGAATCATATGCATTTTTTTCTTTTAATGATTAAATTCTCAAATGAGTTAAAAAAAATAATGCATAAAAAGAATCATTTATATGCATCAATTTATAGTATGGGCCTTATTTATTTATGTACAATGCATTTTGACCAAGTTTTATATAGTGATGAATAATTGTTTCAGAGGATCTGTTCTTTATTGCGACATAACAACTTGTTTTATAGATTTATTATTAGTAAATCCATACAAACGGCTGATGTGTTAACTGCAGCATTCAGTGAGCATTATGAATTTGCCCATAGCGCACCGCATACTGCTAATGGGTTTTTCTCGAGCGTTATATGTTGTGATACATTTAATTATACTTAATGGTCTCGCACTAATAAATATACATAAAAACATTTAAACAATTATTTTAGCCTTGGAAAAACACTGGAAAGCACCGACTTTTAGAATGTTAGAGCCGTGAATTCGTAAGGCACGACTAAGGAATGTATCGCCTTCGATTCGCAAGACACATTCCATTGTTAAGCAAAGTAAATCTCTCCTACACGGCACTTGCCCTGCTATTCCATCAATCCTGCCATGTACAATCTCAAATTATTATTTTTTAAACAAGGAGCATGTACAAGAAAATAGTAAATCTAAGCGTTTAATACATTTATAAAATCTAAAATCATTATCTTGACAAAGTTATGAAAATTCATTCCGCTCCACAGTGTAATATAAATTAATGTATGTTCATCAAATTCATGCCTACATTTAGCTTCTTACAGACTCAACCAACTGGCAGTTTAAGCAAAATGACATTCTTAATATTTTATATACACTCAAGGTGCCCTTTGCAAAATAAGATTAACGTACTAAAGTTGTTCAGACAGCTTTGAAACTGTGTTTAAAAATGTACCAATCCAAACGATCTACACAAACTTTCGATTTGTGAAACATTTGTAAATGGTTTCTAGATGGATAATTAAAAAAATGCTTTCTGTTGTAAAATTTCAGTGTTTAATAAGGTCTTCTGTTACTAGTGTCTCGAAAATACCCTGATCTCTTACGAATAACAATATTCCTGATCGCGCTTTGTGATCTTTATTGTTTCGTCCATCACTGATTTGCTTTATTCCATAGACAGTAAATAAAATAGATATGTTGGTTGTAATGTTTTCCGGATTAAACACAGATAACTTTTTGTGTGTTATTTAAATGCTAGAAAAAAAGGCTTATTGAAAATTCGCTGCTGCGGGAGTGATGCTGTTGGCAGTCTTTCTAATGCAATTTTTAAGCGCACTTATTCATTTCATTGTTTTTGTTTTTCAAAACTGTTATCATTTAGAAAAAAAAGAAATTAAGCTCAGACCTATATCACTTATAACATATTAAACAGTTTGTTTATGTGATTGTTAGAGATAAATTGAACAAGGACGGTAATTTCACTGTAATCATGTGCTTCAGAGATCGTTTTATTCAACGTGCATTAATATGGTGTTTCGTGAATTGCTACATGTCTTGTCATCATGACAAATTTCAGAACTGGTGCGCAACTACTCCATTGAAAACAACAACAATAAGTGGTGTATCTACAAGTAGCACATACTTGCATCTTTGCTGCTATCAGTTTTATCAAAGAAACAACCCCCGTATAACCATAGACATAACCACCAATAAACATTTTTATTATCGTTCAATAGCATACAATAAAATTCAATGGTGTTGTTATATCGATATTCGTAATATATATCTTACAGAAAATAGAAAAGCAACTACACGATTCTACCAATACAATAAAAAGTCTCTTCTCAAAACTGTACACAACAACAAAACACGAAAGCAAATAATTCGGTCTTTTATTTTCCCAATTTTCTGTCATTTAAAAAATGACTTGCTATATACAATCTTGCGAAAGAATAACTTTAAGAGTTCATAAAGTTATATTGTTTTCCTAAATAGAAAAAAAAGATGTTTCTAGCGTGAAAGTCTAAATCATGAAGGAATAGTGCGGAATTAACTTCCTTAAAACTCTGATGTTAGACTTGACACTAAGTTTGCCATCAAGTTTTGTTAAAGTGACTCTTTTATTCGGAATCAATACATACACATTGTTACAAACATCAGTTTTGACTGATAAACCTTTAACTTCTTGCTAAATAATGCATTTATGGAAAATATCAATTACTGATAACAAGATTGTAACGGTGTATTTAATAGCAGAAATAGAGAAAATATTAAATGATAGGTGGATGCTAAAATATTTACTGTGGTCTAATTTATTCTCATAGGTTATAAATACCGTATTTTTACGCTCATTTATTTCAAATTTAACTCGGTATCCTTTATAAGAACAATTGTTTTCGACATGTTTCCATCCTTTTTGGAATATTAAAACAACAATATTAATAGTGGTAAATCCTTTTGGGGAGTAAGAGTGCATCTTTCAATTCCCGATGTGTAATATTTTGAAAATATACAGAAAGTTGGCTTTTTCTGCTCTGACTGCATGTTGATTTTTCGATGTTACTGATCCAAGTTAAGGATAGGCTACACTTAAAAAGAATTTGATCAAAATATATTGGAAGTCAACGTCTTAATTATGTTTTCATTTATTCCGAGCGTATTTTTTTATATGAACATGTGTCAGCAATTGTATGGCATATGGATCTATTCATGAACAACAAGTAACCAAAAGTTAATATGCGTTTCTTTTATAAGAATATTTATAGATTTCCAAAGAAACTGTACTAATGCATATCTCCAATATACGTAACGTGGTGGCTGAAGCTTAGTGACAGTTTATATAAAATTATCACTCTTTATTGGAAAAACCTGTTTGGGTCAAATTAAGCTGTCTCTTCGGATCATTTTAAATTAAATATATAGTCAAAGGCGTGTTTAAGGTCATATTTGTAAGTCTGCTCCGAACATGTTTCCACTGCTTATGTCATGCTTTGCAAGTGAATTAAACTATTTATAAACATAAACAAATCAGATGTGATAATGTAAAATACAACTTTTTTGTCATATTTGATATTTTTGTTTGTTTGTTTTTTGTTGCATTGAAAAGCATGCGACTTTTCTATATTGAAAGATACAGTATAATATATGGTATTCATTCAGAACTGTAGGGCATACTTTAGACATTTTAGAGTGATTAAATATGTTATTCTTCTGTATCGTTTACGTCCGTATTGAATGAAAAAGGTACGATTTATTATAACCATCTTATTTGCGTCAAATAAATTAATATTAGTTTAACGATATTGTATATAATTTGATAATATAGTTTTCATTGTCCTAACGTTGCTTGAAATGGAATACCAATTATAAAAAACAACCTTTAATGGAGTTGGTACCGATAATTTCTGCCAACAATGAATAAACTGTTATTTCCGATTTGGGATGCATTTTGTGTAACCAGAGCCTCTCTCTGACTCACTGTTTGTGAATTGTGTATTTTTTTTTATTTAAACGACATTTATTTAAAACGATTGTGCAGAACATTCTCTTACCATAATATGATATGTCACTCGCATTTACACGATGCTGCGTGAGAGGTGTTAAAATGAGGGGGAAACAACAGTACCCGATTAAAACCAACTTGTCTGGCATGATGACGACCAATAAAGCTAACTACACCCGGGCAGAGGTTAGAGCCCGGAACGCGTTAGTTTGAGGCGCGTGAGATAACTACCTCCTTTTGAAATACACAAAGCGATAAAGCAAATAAATCAGTTTTCTTTTTTCATTAATATATGAAACAAGGTTAAAAATTAACACTGTTTAAATTCTGCTCTATTAAAACGTTCGTTTGTAGAAATGTCAATCTGAACAGCTCAAGTATTGTTGCTTCTTGTAAATAATGTGTCTGTTTTCACGTCACGAAACACGCAAATAACAGTATTGGCATATCCCTCGGGCACCCATTCCCGAATTATAAAACACTTAATTTCCTTGTAATCCTCAATAGAACTACCACTCTCACGTTCTGTAGAATTTATCAAATTTCAGGCACATTTTGAAGTACATTTTTGCAAATAATTATCAACAGTTATTGGAGTATCCTTTCGCGCAAAAGTATTTCATGTAATTCGATACAAAGTTCGGTTAGAAACTGCTTGCAAATCGAAAACCAGTCGAGACACACACCTTCGAACACAAACACAAAGAAAGTGCAGAAACAAACTATTTTCATATTGAAAACTGGTCGAGATACACCACTTCAAACACAAGCATAAAGAAAGTACGGTTGCAAATTGTTTTAAATTGATAACATTCGAGACAAACCCCTTTCAACACCAACATAAATAAGGTACGGTTAAAGACTGCTTGTGAATAAAGAACAGTCGAGACACACCCCTTCAGACACAAACATAAACAAAGAACGCTTCAAAACTGCCTTCGAAATGACAACTAGTCGAAACAAACCCCTTCTAAAACAAAGATAACAAAGTATGATCAGAAACTGCTTCCGAAATCAATGCTGACTGCTTTCTTCGAACTAACACAATCAATCTCGGAAAATGGATTTTATTTTTATACTAGTGTTTCCCTTTAGACCATTAATTAAGATAACTATGTATTGACAAAACGGTGTCATTCGTTTAAGAACTTATATATGTTGCTATAGTTTCTTAACACTTGCAAAATGGTTAAGCGTCAGCTGTTAGTTGAGACTTGTGCCGTGCTCTTAACTCTCATTTAACTATAAACTATTGTCTATACGGCATTCCTAATATAAATAAAAATGTTGCCCAAATGAAAACGAATTCATTCACGCTGACCAACCCTAAGGCATAAAGATACTGCTGAAATGATTTTGTGTGTGTTCTTTATGTAATCAATTATAAAAAATATTAAACCAGGATTTGTTTATTGAAGTCTGAAACATGAAGGCATGCCATATTTCTGCACGATTAGTTGAGGGCTATTGAGAAAATTGGACAGTAAGTTTCAGGGAGTGGAATACTTTATTTAATTATACCGTAAGAATCAATTTGATGTGACGTGATGACAAAATAACCATTAGTCTGCTAAATACGGTAGTGTTTTAACCCGTTATCATAAATATGCCTTTCATTTAAAAGTAATTATTTAATTTTCCTCTTGAGTATTGGATAACATCACTTTAATTAGCCCAATAACCCAGACGATGCAGTCTAACTGTTGAGGATAAAAGACAAGAGCACCGCGGAGTTGACGCCGACGCTCGATTGTTGTTGTTTTTTCTGGATCAAAAGGACAATGCCTCAACAATAAGTGATACCAAAGTAATGAAACTTGCTAAGCATGTTGGGTTGGACTCATGCAATAGTTGTACGAAGTTCAATTTCAATATCTTTAAGAATTGTGGAAATAGTTAAAATTGTTGCAATATGTTGACAACGCCGATGAAACCAGCGACAAATAGGCTTGAAATTAAGTCGACTATGTTTATCCAACAAATAGACGAGCTTAAAATATGGATAATTTTGTAAATATATATATATTGGATTTTATAAGAATATAAATTATTTATTTACATACAAACAAACAATATCACAATAAATATTTAACTGCCTTAAAATTTGCAAACTTGCAGTGGCAGTAGCAGTAGTAGTAGTAGTAGTTGTTGAAGTAGTAGCGGTAGTAGTTGAAGTAGCAGTTGTAGTAGTAGTAGTAGTAGTAGTAGAAGTAGTAGTAGTAGTAGTGGTAGTAGTAGTAGTAGTAGTAGTAGTAGTTGAAGTAGTAGCGGTAGTAGTTGAAGTAGCAGTTGTAGTAGTAGTAGTAGTAGTAGTAGAAGTAGTAGTAGATGTAGTGGTAGTAGTAGTAGTAGTAGTAGTAGTAGTGGTAGTAGTAGTAGTAGTAGTAGTAGTAGTAGTAGTAGTAGTAGTAGTGGTAGTAGTGGTAGTAGTGGTAGGAGTGGTAGGATTGGTAGGAGTGGTAGTAGTGGTAGTAGTAGTGGTAGTAGTGGTAGTGGTAGTGGTAGTAATAGAAGTAGTAGTAGTAGTAGTAGTAGTAGTAGTAGTAGTAGTAGTAGTAGTAGTAGTAGTAGTAGTAGTAGTAGTAGTAGTAGTAGTAGTAGTAGTAGTAGTAGTAGTAGTAGTAGTAGTAGTAGTAGAAGAAGAAGTGGTAGTAGTAGTAGTTGTAGTAGCAGAAGCAGTAGTATCAATAGTAGCAGTAGTATTAGTAGTAGCAGTAGTAGTAGTAGTAGTAGTAGTAGTAGTAGTAGTAGTAGTAGTAGTAGTAGTAGTAGTAGTAGTAGTAGTAGTAGTAGAAGTAGTAGTAGTAGTAGTAGAAGTAGTAGTAGTTGTAGTAGTAGAAGTAGAATCAGTAGTAGTTGTAGTATCGGTAGAAGCAGTAGTAGTAGTAGTAGTAGTAGTAGTAGTAGTAGTAGTAGTAGTAGTAGTAGTAGTAGTAGTAGTAGTAGTAGTAGTAGTAGTAGTAGTAGGTAGTAGTAGTAGTAGTAGTAGTAGTAGTAGTAGTAGTAGTAGTAGTAGTAGTAGTAGTAGTAGTAGTAGTAGTAGTAGTAGTAGTAGAAGTATATATAGTATACTGAATAAGGCTCTGAATTGTGTTGTCAATATCAATTACCTCTTGTTTATGTTGTTCATAAATTGGAGTGAAAAAATGTGTTGATTTGACGTAACTTGACTTGAATCTATGTCTTTGGCGTTTACCCAGTGCCATTAAACCGGGTTTATGTTTAAACTTTTTGCTACTAAGCGTGTTTCTGCAGTTTTTCAAATAAGTATTGACAATGAATTTCCATTTTATTAGTAATTGTACTCAACCATAATAAAAAAGTTATGCACAGTAGTTTGTTTTACGTTAAAATGGTAAATATGATGTATATAAACGTGATTTGTACCTAGAATGTATATTGTTAAAATTGATTATTCGAATGACTAATACTTTTAGTTGTGTATACAATACGCAAATACAATAACAGAACAGAACGGGAACAGAACATATTTTAATTTATAGCATTACAGTTCGATGTCTAGAATGTTTATGGTCAGATGATTCGATCAATTATTACATTCGGTGGTGTGTCAGTAATATAAAGTGTAATAAGTGTGTAATAAGCAAAGTATTAAAATGTATGCATATGTAAGAATGTCAGGACCGCCTTATAAATTGGCGTCAAACATGGCCAGTAAAAAAATCTCAAATTACCGTGAGCAGACTACAGATAGGCATACTTTGCAGTGCAGATTGTTAGATCATCGTATATACGTTAGTAATTGGTCATTTGTCATTGATTGGGGTTTGTGACCTTATGTTAGAGTGTGACCCGCTTTCATCATCAAGATGAATAACGTAAAACGAAAAGTCCAAAAAACGTAATGAATATTGTGTCCTTAATCAAAAGCATGGCTCGCTGCTATGATTAAGATGAATTACGCACCGTCTGGTCTCATGTTAAGGGAGCATCAGCGGTTCAATGTTGTATTATGTTTAACGGGTATTATCGGAGGATCAAATTTCAACAATAAATTACATATTCAAATTCCTTTTCACAACCCTGTGTTATTGTACTTGTGGTTAAAATGTTTGGAAACATGATCCGCGCATCAAATATATCATATGTTTTTCATAATCTGAATTTAAGACAAAATCTCGCTGAACCGAAATTAATAATTAATTGTATGAGGTAGCTTTTAATCTTGATCAAAACAAAGTCTTAAATTTTAAGCTTGTTTTGAATATCAAACATCACACTAAAAAACTTTGGTTATGTAGTGTTTTATGTTTTAAATGTTCAATTAACGTATTTCCGAAGTTTTATTGCATATTAACATAAGCAATAGCAAATTCCCACGAAAAAAGATAACATTATGATTTTGTTCACGCCTTTGTTTGCGCAGTGAAACAAGGATGGTTTTCATTTTCAGGTTCATTCTGCCGTTTACCTGTATTGAGCCCGGACCTTTATCTCTCAGTCTTCTCCCAATATATTACTATTGATACTGGACTGAAGAAGAAAGTCGACATTTGGCAAGGATGTTGTCAACATGACAGTATTGCGATGATGGATCAAAACTTGGAAGTCAAATTATAAAAAAAGAAAAACATATAAATTAATATATTTTCTGTTGCTATGAATTTGGTCATTAGAAATTGATCATGAAATTCGAAACAATTTCTGTACTTTCTGCTCGTAAAAGGTTTATTAACGGATATTCAGTGCACATCATGATTTTTAGAAATAATATGGATACTTCTTAAAATGTACTTCCTCGAAATTGACCGCAACTTCTCCATTATATTTGTGAATACTACTGTTCGATTCTCCATTGAGATTTTTTGTGCTCAATACCAACAGTTAAAAGGCAATCATACCAGGGCCTAACACTATGTCTAATAAAAACAAGTAGAATTATAACTAGAAGATGAAGTATTGGTCAATGCAATGTACTTCACCAAGTGACATTTAGATTTACTGTTGGTGTTCACGAGATGGAATGTATCTCCTTTTTCACTAAAACAATTAATTTGTCTGTTTATTATTTGCCTTTATGCATATAAAACTACTTATAATTGTAGTTTGTTTCAGAAAAACGTATGTTAGGGAATGTAACTTCATTTCGGAAACGACGTTTTTGACATTGTGAGCGAACTGTGTATGCTCTGATGTTTGATTTTGCGGTAAGGGCGGACTAGAAACTCAAAGCAATGAAATGGTTTTTTTATTCTACTGATAAATATCTATTTACAATCGGAATCTAGTAATAAAATGAAATACATATATCAATTATTCTATACAAATAGAGAAGTAAAATCCCTGTCTGATATCATTTATATTTACATAAATGTCTATATAAAATCGGAAAGCAAGTAATAAATCGAAATGCATATATAAAAAACCCTGTCTGATATCATTTATATTTACGCTATCCTTAAGTTGAAATACTTCAACGGATGTGTGCTATTAAATGGTTTAAATCGAGACGAACTTTCTGTACATCAAACAAAACGTTTCACTTTATGCACAAATGGAACCATTGTATGTAATGGCTTCTTCATCTTAGTTGTTTTGCCAATTTCTATTTGATTTCGTTGATCACACGCAATATAAAAACGAAAAAGTATTTTTATACTGACCTCATCATGAAAATGGCATAACATTTCAAAATAATAAAAAACTTCATTCCCCACATGCGTTTGAATCATTCCAACAGTGCACGAAACACGAAACAAATACACTTAAAAGAAGACCAAACCACATTGCTAAATGTCAAAAATTATCATCAAAGAGCATGACTTGTACGTGCAGTAAAAAACAATAATGTTTAACGTCTCCTTTAATAACTCGATGTAAGAGAACGAATGTGCCCTTGGATAAACCATATCATGACCATTGAATTATTGTTTGACTTGTGATTATGAGGGATGTTTCGTAAATGCCAACTTGCCATGTGAACATCGTAGTCAAATAAGTGGAACTGGAAAGAAATTAAACCATTGCAGTACAAGCATACTACTGTTCAAGCACCCAAAACAGATGCAACAAACGAAATTAATAAAATTCGTGAAAGGATATTCTGCACGCTGAAATATGTAACATTTTGAGGAAGGAATATAAAAACCTTCTACTAAACAAATGAAACAAGAGGGCCAAGATTGCCCTTTATCGCTCACCTGAGTAAAACTTTGTGCTTTTGACTTGTTGATAATTTAAGGGCAATAACAGGGATCTGGCTTCACTGATGTATTATGCCCAATCATTTTCTAGGATAAAAGCGCAATAACTCTCAGGTAACTACAGCAATTTTGCTAATTATCAAACACGTTCATACACATTCTGACCAAATTTGGTCATTAGTGGACAAAGGGTGCAAACGTAATTGTTCGGACTACATACTGGATGGTGCTGTCTGTCCTTCCATACACCATAGGTGGAACTATTATATGTCCAGTTTTTTTAAACAGGCGTGTAAAAACATGACAAATATGTATTTGTTTAAAAAGATACAAAGGGCAATAACTCTTACAATATTTAGGTTGGATTTATAATTTGTCACAAAAAAACGTAATTTACCGTGGATAAGTTCAAGAAGTCTGAAGCTGGTACCTTCAATTATCTTAAGACAATAAAATAACAAAAAAACACAGATGACACATATTCGAACTTGAGCTAAAAATCATCGAAACTACATTTTTCCAGGATATTTGGGCTGAAAATGTTACCTCTACAGTGTTAACAAGGTTTTTCCATATTTCGACTTTGTGACCTTTTTTTATTACCGCAGATGACCCATATTCGAATTTGAGCTAGAAATCACGAAACAACCTTTCTGACAAATTTCGAGGATAGTTAGGCTGAAAATGTTACCTCCAGAGTGTTAACAAGGTTTTTCCATATTTGGGCTCTGTGACCTAGTTTTTGACCCCAGATGACTAATATTCAATCTTGAGCTAGAAATCATCGAAACAACCTCTCTGACAAACCTCCAAGATATTTGGACTGAAAAAGTAGCCTCTAGAGTGTCAACATTTTTTTCTTCTGTTTTTGGGCTCTGTAACCTATTTTTTATCCCAGATGACCCATATTCGAACAAGGGCTAGAAATTAATGAAACAAACTTTTTGACAAATTTCCAGAACATTTGGGCTAAAGATTTTACCTTAAGAGTGTTAAGAAGGTTTTTCCATATTTGGGTTCTGTGACCTAGTTTTTGACCCCAGATAACCCAAATTCGAACTTGAGCTAAAAATCATCGAAACAACCTTTCTGACAAATGTCCAGGATATTTGGGCTGAAAATGTTACCACTAAAGTGTTAACAATGTTTCCATATTTGGGCTCTGTGGCCTAGTTTTTTTCGGATGACCCATATTCGAACTTAAGCTATAAATCAACGATACAACCTTTCTGACAAATTTCAAGGATATTTGGGATGAAAATGTTACCTCTAGAAGGTTAAAAAGGTTTTTTTATATTTTGGTCATGTGACCGAGTTTTCATCCGAGATGATCCATATTCGAACTTGAGCTAGAAATTATCGAAACAACCTTTCTGACAAATTTCCAGGATATCTGGGCTTGAAATGTTACCTCTAGAGTGTTAACAAGATTTTTCCATATTTGGGCTCTGTGACCTAGTTTTTGACCCCAGATAACCCATATTCGATCTTGAGCTAGAAATCATCGAATCAACCTTTCTGACATTTTTCCACGATATTTGGGCTGAAAATGTTACCTCTAAAGCGTTAAGAATACTTTTTGATATTTGGGTCATGTGACCTAGTTTTTCATCCCAGTTGACCCATATTCTAACTCCTCCGTTTAATTTACTGGGACAAACATCATGACCATGTTTCGTGACAATTTAGGCAAAAATGTGACTACTAGAGTGTTAACGAGCTAATTGTGAACGGCTAAGGTGAGCTAAAATACTATAAAAAACGCTTTAAGTTCACTGTGTGTATTTGGGAAACTATGAGTTGAAAATGACAAGAAAAGATAAAATTGTCACAAAACATTGCTATTGATTACAAACCTTCTCCAAATATTTTTTATAGACAAAATAAATTTAATATTGTATTCTTAAAGTATGTCAACGTCTCTAGTATTTCTTTTTTATCCGAGTTCATTTTAGTTTTTTAGTAAATAATCAAGATTGTTCGCCATTATGATTTTGACAGCTGTGACAACAATTGTTCAACGAATGTTTCATCCATTAGTATTTATACATGAACAGTGTTGTAAACATTACACATTTGTATGCAATACGTTAAAATGAAAATATGATGTACATGATCATTATTGATTTGTTCCTTGAATGTAGTTTGAAATTATTTACTTACAATAATTGACATCACTTGAATTAGAGGTCCTGAGAGTCTTACATATGGATATAATAAAATACCATAATTATTACATAGTCCTATACTGGCACACCACTTTAAATAATTAAAGTTGTATTTCAGCTATTATGTAAGATGATAGTTTTTCTATGAAAATGACTAATGACCAGGCTTTTATTTATCACTTGTTTTGTAATAATAAAAGACACGAAATGACCCGCAATTTTTTTTAAATATAGTTCAGCTACAAACGAATGCTAACAAAGGTCACCAAGATCAGGTCAATGCTGTCGAGTTATAATTTTAGTGGTGTGTGCAATAAGCAAAATGCTATACCAAAACAGGACATGAACAGAACCTAACCTTTAACTATAGCCTTCAACGTATCAGTATGATTTAAATAATGTTTTTGATAAAATTGATGATTCGAGCGACTAAAAGTATCGATGGTGTGGTTTAAACTTTCAGCTTGTTTTTTTAAATAAAAATAATACGTCACAAAACTTGATTATGTAGTATTATAATATGGTATATCCAATACCTTATATTGAAGATGAAGGTGTGTTATGAAAATAATATTATACGTTTATGCTTTGTTACAGTGCATGAGTTACTTCTTAGAAAATGATAGGGAAACATTTTTTTTTCTCGAGCATTAACACAGACTAATGTTATTTGGAAGCACCGATGCATAAACAAATTTGATTCTACAATAACCAGAGTATATCGATGTTGATTTAAGCTTCAAATCATATATTTATACATTATTGTCAATTAATAACATTTTCAGTATACCTTTACTGCCCTTTTAACAGAATTTGGTTCATTAATTTGAAAGTACGAGGGATGCAACAGAATTTTCGAATATTTGAATATTCAATCAAACATTTGCTATTGGAATGTCAAAATCGGTATTCGATTGTTGATTAATATTGTTGTTGAATTAATTAATGCACCAAAATGTTGTCTTGCTTCTCATTTAACATAATTAATAATATCGCTCAAACCGCCGCGATGATATGAATGATATGTGCTTTGTTATGTGAATAACATCTGCTACAATATATTTTTTCTATATATTAATAGGTTTTAAAGGTAGCTGTACGTTATAGCATGATGGGATAGACTGTTTTGTTTTACAATAGATGTCAATCAAAATCAACATTTAATAGGTCCTGAGTTGGTTTGGCTTTTCCATAGTTATATTTAGTTAAGTTCAATCCGAGAGAAATTGTTTATCAACTACCCTTAAGGCGAGTTGCGGATATTATGGATCGTCCTAAGAATATTAATGACCATCCGTTGGCACATTATGTCATTCAAACTTCGCCGCTCTTTATTCACTTTGTTTACAATATATACGAACTCAGTGGAATTTATATTTTTCGATTTTTTGTTTCAAAATTGGTAATTAAAGAAATGTTTTGGGAAGATGGCGAGTACCGGCTACAATAAAGAAGGCTCAAAAGTAGGAATATTACAACTTTTAAAAGATTACTTTTTAAAAAAAGATGAATATAAAATTCGAAAATAAACATAGACAATTCGAATCGTTTGGCATTCGTTTTCATCTCTAAAATTACGTAAATGATTCGTTTATGTTTTGATGCACTGAAAAGTCTAGTTGTTACCATTACAGTCTTGACAGCTGAAGACTAAATAAAGTAAATTGCGTCAATAGGGATTACTTCGTGTTTAGCTTTTCAGGCAATTGTCACGAGTTTCATTTCCCTCGAGCATTAATTGAAGTTCCACTGAAAACTTTATCACTTTAAATGACATTGACGTCATGTGATTGGATTCGCTGTGGCTTTCGGACGTCCAGCGTTCGATTAAATCATTTCTTCATTTTTCTTCGAATGCTGCGACACATTTAGAGCATTAGTAAATAATTGATGATTAATGACATCCCCTATTATGTTTCCGTTAATAACGAACACTAAATAGGCTTCTTCAATAGTCAATTAGAATGAAGTATTAACCCCTACATCAACAAATGAACACAGTTTTGGTAAACCAGCATTTCATCGCATGCATATGGGCATAATTATGTATGGAAAGTAATACTAAATGACTATAAGACGCGCTATGAAAAATCTTATTTTTATGTATTTCAATGGAATCGCATCGTCGCAAGTAGAAAGTCAGTGAAATCACTCTTATTTATAAGAAAATCATTACCCCATGCAATATTTGCTACAAATTACTGGCCGATTTATAAATGTATACATATTACTTGCTGTTTTGTTTTAGAAATAAAAAATGTTTTAATACGTTTAGAAAACAGAAGTGAGACCATTTGGCAGCGTATATTAGAGGCCTACTACTTATCGTTTGTATATTTGAACTACTATTTTTAGTGCTGTCTGTAGGTTTTTAACTTACCTAATGAACCTAGTAACATGTGTTTTATATTAAGTGAGTATCTCCTTTTGTATAATTCCGCTTAATTGAAATCATTTCGTTTGAACGAAACATCTATCATGTCCATTCGTGTTTTAATGATTATTTGTTGTTATAAAGTTTCCATACTTGCAAAATGGGAGTGTGAGGAATATCAATAACGATGTAATTTAGTTTTGTTTTACTCACATTGTCATCAATAAATCTATTTTCTTTACGCCATCTTTATTATTAAAATAGTGTTGAAACATGAGAGCAATTTCATTCACGCCCCTAATCACACCCAAGGCACAAAGGTACGGCTGATGTAGACCTGCATGTGCTGTTATAGAAATAAATGATACGGTAGTCTAATTGAAACCATGATTTATGTGAAGAACGGAAAAAGAATATGCTATCATATCATCATTATCTCCGATGTGTATGCTGTTATTGAGCACAAGTAGACAGGGAGTGGAGTGGAGAAAAGTGAAGGAAAACGTTACAAAATGATATATCGTTAGACTGAACAATATATAACTCAGATCATATGCGTCTCATTTCAAATGCATAGTTCAAATAAACATACGTATATATATTTCCTCCAATATCCTCTTTAATTTCATTCAGATGATCACGTGCATGTGTGAACAAAACAAAGAACAGGATTTAACTAAAGATACAACAAGAGAAGATAATAATTATATAACATGACTTTAACTTACCAATGATTAAAGCTAGAGTTATAAGATGTGCAAGTCATTTGCGTAAAGTCTCTAACAATGTATGAACGGAGTTTTCCTTAAAATATTTAACATTATTTACAATTGTTAACGTGTTGCACTCAAACGACGACACCAGCGACACAAAGACTTACATTGACATTAAGTCGGATTTTAATAAACATACGAGCTAAACGATTTCAGTTAATACTGAAATATCCTCAATGTATGTCTAACAATACATAACTATAACTAATGATAGCCGCAAATAATGTACATCTGATATGTTTGACCAATTAAATCCACGTTGTGTATTCTAAACGAAAAGGTTACGTAACTTTCTGAATTTGTACTAAGTATATTCTGTGACAATATATGCCAGCTGCCTTATCATTATGCATATAGCCCATTGATTACTTATATGATAATTATTAAGACCGGATCTCACTTTCACGATTACAAGTATGATATCCACTAAGTATCATATGGTGATCGGAAGAGCATAGTCACATGTTTTCACTGTGCAATTTCAGATGATAACGCTCCGACGGAAATACAAATCTTGGCGAACACCTCACGGAAACAAATGATTGCGGGACGCGCATACTTGCGTAAAAATCTATATAATTTAAAGGGCTTTTTGAATATATATATCTTCTCATAAATAAAACAATGTTACAATCAATATCATAAGTTATTGGAAGATTGAAAGCGAGATTTTTTAAAGGCCAATTTCTGTTTAAATAGAGGACAAAAATACAAATACCTTTAAATTGTTCGGTCGTTTATCAACATGTTAGCAACACGCAAGCAAACTCATTACAAGTAAAACTAAACTAACTTGGGTTAATGGCTGGATCAAATGATACATTGAACCGTAGAATAATTAGATCAATTAGCATGTTATAAATTGTCATAAAAGTCAAGCCGTGATCGCCTATGAAACGCTAAAAACACGAAGGATTAAACATTTGTTTGCAATCAAGGTTGAAATCGTGACAAAGATACCCAGATTTTTTTGGGTATTTTTGTTGAAGAATCTTGTTCTGATTACCTTGAAACTGTTTACTTCAAGGAGATATTCACAGCATTTTAGAATAAATAATAACATATCGGGAGAAAATATTCAAAACGAAATGTTAATAACCGGTTTTCAAAGCTCCGTATGTTTAGGAGTGATATATTGCGATGAGGACAATTGACTTAAATGCTCCTATATTGCACACATCATTGTAAGATTTTATTTATCTTCGTAGAAGAATTAATGGATTTTTCAAAACTTATTCCACTAATTTAAAGTATTTAGTAGCAGTTGGACACAGCACAGTTTACATGAATGATGAAGAAAGTAGATATTTAGTACGGAAGTTGTTAATATGACATTATTACTATGATGGGTCGAACCGTTGTATTGAATACTCATTTACTAGAGCAAAGTCATGAAAAATATTTTTCTATCCATAAAATCGATAAATGATTTCCGTCTTGAGTATTTGACAATTGACCTTTTATTTCACCCTCAACGCAATGACGTACTGCCATTGTTTATGACCGACCACGAGCATTTGTGAGTTGCAATTCAAACACCCAAAACAGTTTACACCGAATGTGTTTTATGTAACTTAGATAAGTCTTACAACACACAGACAACACGATAATTATCTAGGTAACAAACAACAAAACATCGCAAAAGTGGTCGAGAACGCGGCATGATATTTTCAACACATAAAGGATTTTAACTCAATAAGTTTTAAAACTGCCAGCTGACCCAACGATAAATACTAGAAAAAAAACAACTAATAAATATCCAATGATAATACTTGAGTGCAATGTGTCTCCAAAATAACTCCTGAATTTGGTCGTCAGTGTATACGTAATCGTTTGTCACATTAAGTTAAAACATATTTTATTCATCAGCGTATACACACATAATATAAAGATAAACATTAAACACATGTACAATCTAGAACAGGATTAGAACTAAAGATAAATATATCTTAAAAAGTTATTCTCCAAATCATAGCAAAAGTACATATTTAGTGACGAACATTTTTACAGCTCTCAATATGATATTAATATTGTTGAATTGAATTAAGTGGTAGTGTTTAACGTGATTTGGCTTTATTTAGTATTATTGAGTATTTAAAGAGATCTTATTTACAGACGACTTAAACAGAAAAGATAGTAGCTAAAAGTTAAACATTTTTGTGATTGACAATGTTATAATAAGCTAAGTTTATTTTCACTATCGAATACAAAAATCATTAATTCTGTTTGAGAACATAATACGAAAGTAAAAGTGGATCAAAGACCAGAAAGAGGGTAGGGTGGTTGGTTTGAATGAATTACTTCCAGTGCCTATTCTTCGCTGAGCCCTGATTGGTAGTGCTGAATATCACACGTTTACAGAAAGGAGACAATCCTGGGTGGGGGTAGTTATAAGTAGAAGGAAGTGACTGTCACCGGCTATCAAATCTTTTTGTCATTTGAATAACTGCATCAAACTGCTACTGAGCTTGTTTCAGTAGTTTTTCGCATAAATATTTATTTTGTTCTTCTTTGAAGGCTGTATCACCGTATAGTAAATTGCGAAGCGGTACGTCAGTCAAAGCCTCCACAGAGTTGAGCAGAAGTCTTGTTTGGTCGGTATAAAGGGGTCAAGATAATGATACGTTGTTTCCTGAACTCCAAACGAGCAGATAGATGAAGAAACAATATTTTAAACAAAGAGGTGATGGTTCAATGAACTGCATTCGTTCCGTAAGCGAGTGTGAATGACCTGTAATGGACGTTTTCCATAATAAAACAGAATATTTGGTTTTGAATTATATCACTATAAGTAAGGTCCAAACCAGAAACAGTGTCAATGTTTTGTGCTTCAGCTGGGAGACTATTCAATGCTGAGATTGATGAAGGAACGAATGAATTCATATAAAGTGACGTATGTGTATAAAAGCTAGAGATATTGGATGCGTTTCGAAGTGATCGTGTTGATGCTTGACCGACTGTCTGAGGAACCAAACTTGAAAGATAATCAGGGGAGAGACCATTTTTCATTTTGTAGAAGAGTAAAAGCTTGTGTTTTTTCACGCCTTGTTTCCAAGCTCTCAAAGCCAGATTCAATGTGAAGCAGACGCAGAGTAACAAGGCGAGTACAACCAGTAGCAATGTGTTTGCATTCGTTTGGAATTTTGTCAAGATTATTTTTTTCATACTGTGTACAATTACTCCAGAAGACAACCGTATACTCCAAGATTGGCCTAATAAAAGAAAGATAAATAACCTCCAGATACCTCCTAATGTGAGTATGCCAATTGCCTTCATTATAAAGAAAAATACTCAGGTGTTTGTGAGATTCAACAAACGGGATATTTGAGTCAAACATGTACCACGGCTGATTAATTGGTTTGTTTCGTTTCCGAGATATGACCATTGATTCAGATTTGTTGGGATTGAACTTAACAAGCCACTTATCAGCCCAGATATATATTTTGTTTATATCTGTCTGTAGGTTTAAAGCTGCAGTCTAGAGGATGTCCACTTTGACAAATAAACTTGTATCATCAGCAAACAGGTTGAATCTATCTCGTTTACTATGTCATTAATGTATACAAGAAACAAATGAGGACCTTAAATTAAGCCCTATGGACTTAAGAGTTTGAGTTAGAAATAAATAAGAGATCGATAATTGATGAGGAATATTCTGTAAAGTTTGTTTTATTTGAGATACATTGTTTAATGGCAAACTGTTGTGATAAAGAGTTGGTTTTGCGCCCCGAACTATCGATTAAAGTGTTCAGATTGAAATCACATGTAATGATAATACTCTCGATACAGCTTTCTCTCGCCAAACCTATAAAATCTTCAATTAGGCTTAATAGTTATTATCAGAGTTAGGAGAACGATATAACACACATATTAGTACACTCAAGTGCAATAAACTCCAAATCATTTGATACTCTCTTTGATATAAGCGGCAACACCACCATATGAATCTCCTTCCCGATCACGCCAAACTATTCTTGAGAAGCCAGGAATTAGAATATGGTCGTCTGTGATTGCATCAGCTAACCAAGTTTCAGAAAATGTAAGGATATCGAAGGAACTTAGTTCAGTTTTCAATAAATGCAGTTTCGTTAGAAGACTTTGGATATTATAGTGCATTTTAGGTAGTTGGGACATATTAGAAAAGTTGATAGATTAGTGGACATATGTGAACTACAAGGGGAAGTGTCGTGTCTTAAACTGGGACCAGGATTAGGTTGAATATCACCTGGCAGTGAAAGAAAAATGTGCAACTAAGTTAATTCTACTATGGAACACATAAAGCACAAGCAATGTTTTGTGAAACTTACATTTGTACTAAACATTTCACTTGCCTACTGAATGTCCAATTGCCATGCGATCGCATACACTGATCAAATTTAACTTGGAATGGTTGACGTGCAAGAATACTGTGAGATTCAACCGTAAGGAGTAAACATCACCTGACTAGACTCAGTAGGAAGAAAAGATACACAGTAAGATGGAATTGGCCGTTGTACCTATATTTAACATTTTGGACGACGTTTATTTTTGTTTGCCTATTCATGAAATTGAACTTACAAAAATGAGTTATGCTAGTAAGATGTTTCTTTTCAAGAACATGAACTATCCAGAACCACACCACCCCTACACTGAAAGTGAAAGAAAGAGAGAGTACAAAGAAAGCAAAGAGCATGTATATGAGTATTCATGTGCTTGTGAGTATGGAGAACATAGTATATCTGAATTTGTACAACTTACAAAGAAAGTTGTCTATGTTTATAGATCTATATGAGGACAATTGACAAAATAAAAAGAGAGCTGAGCTTATAGTCTGAAGTACAAATAAACATACGAACAATCTTATTGGATGTTAGAAGCGTAGTCAAGAATATTATGTAAGAAAGAAAAATAAGAATGCCTAAGGATAGCAATGACATTCCATAGTAGACATTAGATGTGTGTTTCATGTCAATGACAATAAGTTTGTCACATTTGAAGAATTTGTTGATACATTATTGGCCATTTTTATTTCAACCCGATTATTTCATCAATTTAGTTAAATTTTATAGATTATAATTGTTAATTTTGATTTCAATTGTTAACTTTATCGCTCAAAAGAGATTAGCAAACAACAATAATACTAAGTCAACATCAAACTCAGGGAAAATTACTCTGATTTGCTAAAACTTAATCAAATATATGCGAAATATCCTATCCCTTTTGGAGAATTATAAATAGTATAAAATAATGTTTAATTTCCTTCTTGGATGTAGCTGTGTTGCTGTAGTTTTAGTAAAGCATATCTTAGTATGTCCGCCTAAGCTTTCAAAACTTTAACAGCATGAAAAGCTTAAAATCTTCAACACAAAAATTAGCTAATCTTTCCGAATATCTGTTTTTCCAATATTCCCAGTGCGTTCTGTTTTGGCATCAAGCTGCCTCTCAAAGAGAATTACTTTTTGTATCTTGATAGAAGGTGATGCCGAATCAGCGCGCAGCAAAGTGGTAGTAAAACCTATAAAACAACCTTTAATGGTATGATTTCTGTTTTAGCTTGAAATCTCTGCAAATAGTATTGGAATTATTGTAAGCCCCTTTAGGACGAATGGAGATATGTGATATCCATTACGGTTATAACCGAGAAATTTCATTTAGGAATTCCTTTCCTGCAGCAATGTAGCATGAGGTATATAAATTGTTGGTATTTTAATTAAACGTAACAGAATCATCAATTTTTGTTTGAAATTAACAAGCATGTATGCTTTCTGCTATATTATACGTTCATGTATATGGAATATTGCCGGAGTAGCTTTGTGCCTTGGGTGTGATTATGGGCTTTGTTCTGATGTTTTAACATTTTGTAATAGTAGGTATGACGTATAGAAAATAATTTAATTGATGACAATGTCGTAAAATAGAAAACAATCACCTCGTAATTGATATTCCTCAAACATCCATTTTGCAAGTGTTAATACTTTATAACAACAAGTATTCATTAAAACATGATAAGTACATGTTATGTTCAAACGAAATTCTATTAATTAAGCTGATTGATATAAAAGGATATACTTTCTTTATATAAAACGCATATTCCTAGGTTCATTAGGTAAGTTAAAAACCAACAGATAGCACTTAAAATAGTAGTTCAAATAATTATACAGACGATAAGTAGTAGAACTCTAATATACGTTGCCAAATGTTCGCACTTCTGTTTTCTAAACGTATTAAAATGGCTAGTAATATGTAGAAAATATTGCATGGGGTAATGCTTTTCTTATTAATAGGAGTGATTTTACTGATTTTCTACTTGCGACGATGCGAGTCCATTGAATTTCATAAAAAAATAAGGTATGTCATAGCATAACATATAGTCATTTAATATTACTTCACAGACATAATTATACCTATAGGCATGCGATAAAATGCTGGTTTACCAAGCCTGTGTTCATTTGGTGTTGTAAGGGTTGAGACTTACTTTGTTTGTTCAATTCGCAAGCATATTAACCGTACTTTGTTTATATTTGTGTCAGGTTAGAGTTTCTCCATTTGTTTGTAATTCGAAAGCATGTATTCTAATTGACTATTGAAGAAGCCTATTTAGTGTTCGATATGATCGGAAACATAAAAGGCGATGTCATTAATCATCAATTTTTCACTAATGCTCTCTCGCAGCATTCGAAGAATATGAAGAAAAGATTTAATCGAACGTCAGACGTCCGAAGGACATGACGACTCCAATCACATGACGTCAATCTCAGTCCAAATATTTTCAAGTACTATACTTATAGACCTATTTAGTCATGTCCTTACACTTTTTGAAGAGACGATACTTCCAAGTTTTCTCAAATTTTATTGATTCAACATAACGAGTGAATGTTGTTTAGTCAATGAATATTTATGGATACAACAAAATCGTGATAAAGTTTTCTGTGGAACTGTTATTAATGCTCAAGGGATATGAAACTCGTGTCACTTTCTCTAAGAGCTAAAAACGAAGTTATCCCTATTGACGCAATTTACCCATCATCAGCTGTTAAGATTGTAATGTCAATAACATAACTTTTTGTGCATCAAAATATAAACGAAACATCTACGTAATTTTAAGGTATGTAAACGAATGGCAAACGTCAATATTCGAATTTTCGGTGTTTATTTTGGACTGAATATAAGAATGTTCGATAATCAAAATGTATCTTTTAAAGTCGTAGTATTCTAATAATATTCAATAGTATAAGGCCAGGACATTTAGATTTTTTTGTTGTAGCTGGTCCCCGTCTACTTTTCCTAACACAAATATATATTTATAATAAGCAAACATAAAATCAAAAAGTTTAAATTCCGCTGCGTTCGTATATATTGTAAACAAAGCGAAGATAGAGCGGCGAAGTTTGAATGGCATAATGCGCCAACGGAGGATCAGTCATATCCTTAGGACGGTCGAGAATACCCACAATACTCGCCTAAGGGGTAGCTGATTTACGATATTCTTCTTTCCCTCAAATACTCGCTCTCGGATTGACCTAACTTAATATAACTATGGAAAACCAAACCAACTCAGGACCTAGTCCTATAAAACGAAAACAAACGCTGATTTTGACTTATCTATCGTAAAACATTACAGTGGATCACTTATTTGACAACGATGTACACATGGCAAGTTGCTATGATCGTTTATTGACACGTGTGCTTCGGACATGCTCCTCTGTTTTTAAAGCGATGCGTCAACAACTTATTATCCAGTAAGTAAATTAATTATTCATTAATAAGTAATTCATTCTCAAAGCCATATCAACTAAAATAAACTGTTTAGAAAAAGTAAAGCATCCAATTAAGAGTAATAGACCCGCCACATGGATAAGTTAAGAAACGTATATGCAAAACATAGAATAGTTATTTTACCAGAGTTGGAATCATGCCGTCTATAATACTTTTTGGCCAATCGCTTTGACATTTTTTTATCATGAACATGTTTACTAGGAAGAATTAGCGATCGTTTTTGTCTTGAAATATTATTGCAGTTCTTTAAGTTGTTATGTATCAAATGATAAATGGAAAATCGTGAAAACCTGCTCATAACCACAAGTCTTTTAGATAAGATTCACTCGGAGAAAGATTTCACAGCATTCTGATTGAATTCCAATTTCTGATGTTTGGCATTGATGAAAAATCCTTCATAACGTTTAGTCCAACAGAGTTTTAAGAAAGTTAATTCCGCATTATTCCTACATGATTAAGACTTTCATAATCTGCGACTTGAAACTTTATTTTTCTTATTATAAAATCAATATAACTTTACGAACCATAAAAGGTGTGCCTTCACAAGATTGTTAATAGCAAGATACTATTTAACTGACAGAACATTGGGGAAATAAGACCGAGTCATTTGCTTTCTTGTTAAAATGCAATGTACATACAAAAAGGCGCATAATATAGATTAATGCAAATAAATGCTTATTTGTTTAATGCATTATTATTTTTAACCAGTTTGAGAGTTTAATTATTAAAACAAAAATGCATATGATTCAGTTGCAGATAAAAAATTTATAAGCGATGTTTCGGAGCTTTTTTCACGGGAATTCCTGACCTATTGCAAATAACTGGGGAAAAAACACAACGGCTAAAAAATTTACAACGGCTAAAGCATTGAATGATATTCTGTTTAAATGCAACTGAGATGTATTTTTGAATAATTCTGCAAAACTTTAAATATAATTCATAATTAGCACATAGATATTATGAGTGTTTATGACTTCAAAACGTTGAAGAACCATGCCTGTGAAACACAAGAATGCGATGTATGGCGCATACATGTTCGTTGACCTGAAATAGAGAGCATTCTCAATTTATTGTGTTAATAGATACAAGCATGCCATTTACTAGTTACAATTGCTTTCATACAATCTAAACGATACGTTTATATTCAAATTGCGTATAGAAGGTGTATCAGATTTTGAATAATTAATACACATGCATGTAATGCAACCAGTACATATCCATTAGAGAATTGTGGATGTGATGTTAATTGTTTTAAAAGCAGAATGTTTCACTAACACATATTTAAGTAGCGAAATTCTGAGCGCATCTATTTTAATACAGGACTCCAGAGGTTTGTCTAGATGACAAAGTATGTCTGTGCATTACGTGTCTTTATGAAGGTCAAGTGACTAGAAAAAAAATAATTGAAATTTGCTAAGTCAGAATGTGCGTTCTTTCAAATTATCTAAAGTACTTGAGTCTAGGTATGCTCTAGAATTGAATGATCAAACCAATAATGACGTTATGTTCCTTTTTTGAACACACATACTATAACTATACTTGATATACTTAATACAATCAAATATTAATACAGGATTCAATACATTTATTAAGTATTTTGAACACAATCGTATTCCTCATTACATGATCAAAATATAATTCAATTATACATATATACAATGATAACAAAATAGGTTTGAATGTGTGACTCGACAGATATAATATGATCACTATTAACAATCAATATTCTGCACATTAAATATGTACTAAATAGTGTTTAAATTGACATTGAGAATGGAAAAACAAGCGTTAAACAAAATATTTAAATTCTATGTGTCACGAAGAGTGGCGTACCATATAACAATCATGTACTTTGTAAACAATCAAATTGCATGAAGAAAAATTATGAGTTTATATATAAATCAAGTAGAGTTAAATTCAAAACGTAAGCCTCACTTAAGTGATAGTGGTTACGAAACAATATTTACAATGTAATGACGTCGTTCGAATCCTTTAGAAATAAATTTGCACAAATTAGGTTGAATGGTATAGTTCCTGTTTTGCATAAGTTCAATGAATTTAATCATGCTAGGCCTAACAAAGTAGTTTCGTTTTAAATATAGGCTACGTTAGTAAGTAAATACCTTAAAAACCGACCTTAGCATTCCAATCGCCAATAAACATAGTTTTACCAAGTAATTGAAAAATACTAATATCATTTTGTACAATATCAAACAAATCTTCATTTATGAAATTATATGCCGGTGATCCTTCGAGCCATATATACACAACCGCTAGAAAAATATCTGAATCGAGATTAAAATATGATTAACTTAATTTTAACCAAAAAACTGTATCGAAATGATTTTTAACAATAGTAACGCCCTTCGATATGTTATTTCGAATATAAACAACAACCCCACCGCTATTTCTTTTTGCCCGGCGATTTTGAAATTTCCTAAACAAATTGAAACATTTATAACCATTAAACTCAAACTTCGAGTTTTTGTTCCCCTACGATTCAAAGAGAAATATTATATCATGTTCACAAATTTTGTCAATAAAATCAATATCATACAATTTATTACTAGACAAGCCATTAATATTCCATGACAGTATGGATAGTCCAGCCTCGGCGCACCGATAGTTGGTGCGGGATGCAGTTCCGGTAGGCGTCTGGGAGTCTCTAGCCGTTGCAGGACCTATGTTCCTACGCTGTTGGGCTGGGGGTACGTCTGTGACACCTGGACGTCCACTTCCGGTCGAGCCGGCGCTCGATTTCAGGGTAGCGTCACCGTTAGTTATGGGTTTGCCGTCTACGTATAAAGTGTCATAAGACAACCAAGCACGTTTTCCTAGGTGCTTGGCAGTCTTTTAAGCTGGGATTTGTGCGCGTCTGCGCGCAGCGATCTCTGGCGGGAAAACTCCGACTTGTTCTTGCAGGAAGTAGTCGGAGTTTTCTAGCTGCACTCGCTGCCGCCTGACAAACACTTTGTCTTTGAAATAAACGAACTTTGCGACTAGCTTCCTGGGGTGTGCACTCATTTGGGAGTAATTGCCAATTCTATGCACTCTTTCTAATTTGATAGCATTGACAAGATCGATGGCAATTTTCAGTTTAGTATTCAAGAATTCGCGTAATATAGCTTCGCTTTGCTCCCATGTTTCAGCCCTACTTTCAGGTAAATTTCCGAAGACAAAATTATTTTGCATGCTTTGTGATTTTAAATAAATAAGTTCCTCTTTGGTTTTTGTCTCATCTTCACGAATCGTATCCAGTTCGCTTTGCGTAGTCCCTAATGCGAATTCAAGAGCACTCACTCTGTTACCGACGTTTGTAACTTTTTCATCAAGATTCTTATTTTGATCATGCACAAAGGTATACAGCTTGCTTATGTCTAATTCCAGTTTACTAACCTTCTCGTCGAGGTTATCTAGAGCGTTCAGTCGATTGTCCATGTGATTTATTTTATGCTCAATTCTCTGGAGGTAGTTAATAAAACGCCACTGTCGGAGACCCCTTTTCCATGGTTATTTCCGGTGGGGTCTCGAAGAGCAAACTCTTGTCCGGTTGATGCATGGAAGTATCGGAACTCTGCTGTCCGGCTGCTGGCTCCGTGCTGATGGTTGAGGGGCCGCTCTCCGCCATGACACCATCCGCTGCCGGCGCTAGGCCGCCGGTGGTGGGTGTCCCAAAAACGGAATTGTCTAGCACATATCAATCCGAGTCATTATACAACACACTGTTTACTCGATGTAAATATCTGTCTCACTACTATGTTTCCTTTTATTATTCCTTTTGTTCTTACTTTTGCCCATCAAAACAATATTTATACATTATTAGTTACATCCAGTTTAGTTTAATCCATCTGATACAAAATTAATTCATTTAGACCTTTGATTTAGCCTTATATAGACATTTCTATCCCTGATCAGAAAACACGTCCAACTTCAAACCTATCACGTGACCTTCATCAACTCACTTTTTTCTTCATTTTTATTCAAATTGCGTCAATTACGTGACAATACATGGTTCTAATAATTCTCTGTTTAAAGAATACGGAGAAGTTTTTAAAGAAAAAAATGCTAGATGAAGGCATTCCTTCGTGGTCTTCTGTAACTACACATGCATATTTGAGATAAAAAAGAACGCCATATTTGACAACGAAACTTTAATTGGCTGTGCAAATCTTTAAAACCTCGGAAAGTGAACTATAAGATAAGTCAAGTAAAACAATCAACATAACACTACAGAAGCAAATATTTGTAATATGTTATTTCATTCTAATAGCTACCTTAATTACTGAAAATGTACTTGGCACGATAAACAGGTATTTGTATATTAACTTAATTGTTTTCTTTCAAGTATAATTCTCTCTTAATTATTTTAATTAAATCCATCTTATATTTTTGATATACAAATCAGTTTCTAATCACATTTGCCAAACTACAAAAATACTGAGCTTTGAAGGGGCATTGGAATCTGTAATGTTAATGCTTATAATTATTCTCCGATTATATCTTATAACATGATACAAAATTGAACAACGGCTTCTTTATAACTGTAACAATTGGCTGGGCGTTATTCATCTCAAACAAGGTTGCGGGCCATTTGCTTGCATAATTATTCACAAAAAAGCCAGTCTGTCCGCTTTACTTTATTACGGTAACCGCCGATTGCAAGTACTTCACACTCGACTGTACTAGTTGCAGTGGTCTATTTTATTGTAAAAATATTATCAACTCTCCTCTTTGCGAGTGTGGTGAAGTTGAAAGCAGTACTCACTATTTTATGCATTGTCCTTTATTTACCGACTTTCGACAAATTTTCTTTCGTGATTTCTAAATTATCACATAAATTAACATTGGTTTCATTCTCTATGGCAATCCAGCCCTACATAACGAGAACAACTCCAAAATATTTGATACTCTTCATAAATTCATACAAGACTCGAAACTTTTCTGATCATTACCTGACATGTTTCCCCAATATGGTATGTACCCAACTTCTATTCTTCCTTAACATCTTTTCACACACTATTTATATATCCTTTATACAATAACTTGTGCTTATTTGTATCTTTTATATATCGTGTTTGAACTATCGAACCTATATCTTAACACAAAATCCTTAGTTCTATTGTTTAGCATTAGTAACATTCTTTCTCGCATAAAACATATATCGTCTAATCGTCAATCATACGCTTTTCTTTGGTAAACGAGTAATTTAATTCCTACGGAGAAGAACTCTATAAGCTATGCTTTCGTTTCAATCCATTTCAATATTATAGTCAACTTGTGTGTGTGCATATTCTGTGTAGTTTGTTTGTATGTGTTAAATAAAATATGTTTAAATCAATGAAAAAACGACATTAGTCATGGACTAGTCATACGGTGACTCTATATTTGTCGATATCGGGTAACTAATATTTATATCGTCCCGAAATGGCGTCCTATTTCCTATTCCGATAAATAAACGAAGAGTAATAAATATTTCTTAGTATGTAAGCAGGTTTTCGACGTGATATTTGCTCAAAATGCTGTCCCAATATTGGATTTAAAGGGCGCAGGAAACCATATTCGAGTTCGTGATTTGCTCTCATCCGATGTCGTTTCCCTTTGCTCCTTTTAAATGTTATGGCTTTAATCAGCAAAACAATCATGCGGGCTTTTCGTTAGTTATTGGTGGTGTTGATAATCTATTACATTTAATACAGTTATTAAGTAAGACAGTCATGCTGTATATATAAATGGTTGTCCGACAAAGTTGAAGTCGTTTTGTTTTAACAAACACAATGACATGCTCGAAGAATATTCAAGTTCAAATTTGTTAGCTCTTTTTTATTTATTTTTATATTCAATGTTTCACCTCCTGTTTGCACAATTATAACGAGGCTACTTGTATATGAGAACATAGTTTTAACCCTGTTATTACTTTGGCGAGCAATGTCGGAAATACTTGTATGTATGATTGTATTGTACCAACTAATTTAGTGCATTTAGCGAAAAGTAGTTTCTGTATTAATTGTCCCATGTTTATAGTTATAAGATAACATTGTTGTTCTGTAAAATATTCAAAACTTACAGTTCTATTTGTTTAAATACCGCCTGAAAGTCGCATCATAAGTTATGTTGATATCCCTTTGTTTGTGTCAATTTTAGCGTATCCGTCGGCCATTTTTGACGTCAGTGGTGCAAGTACTCGTCTTCATCTGACAAGTAAACTATAATCGCCCTCACGTGCTGTGATAAGCTCACGGGTGGAAACGATCAACATTTTGCTGGGAACGAATTTCAAAAGTACCATATTTTGATGTTTATATGGATAAAATATATGAAGGACGACTGCCCAAAAGCTGACTGTTTGATTTACGTCAGTGACGTTTATACTTAAGTACCCCGACATTGCATTCAACACCATGACAACATAATTAGTATACTGGATAACGTTTTATCTTAATATTGTAAAGAAGGAAATATATTTTACAAATATTAAGTTTCAATTGTTTTAATAACGTATATGAACAAATTGTGATATGATGAATTTTGTTATTAGAATTTAATACTATTTAACAAGGCATCCTTCGTTTTTGAAACATAACAAAGTTATGATAATGAATACTCATTCAAAAAATTGAATACGCCACCCTTAAAATAGCTGAAATATGTTGCTATCGCCTTTGACGGTCATCGAAACAGTCGAAACATCGACTCTTAACATGAAGCCTCTAATATTGGACATAGTAGTTCTCCTTGTTCTCTGACACTTTCTCATTATCATATATACTTTCAGCCTACAGCTGGGAATTCCTTGGTCTGTAATAAACAACATATTATTTTATCTTCCTCAACTGTATTGGTACCATGGTCCAAAAATTCATCAAAACATAAAACAGAATCATTATGAAAATACCAATTACTTTTACATGAGATCCAATGAGATGTTATACCACATTAGTACAAACTCATTTGCATCATAAAAAGCTTATAAGAAAAAGCTTGTTTCAAACGGTAACACTTTGTCTCCGAAATTCATAATTAACGTTTTTATCATCAAGGTCATGATAATTCATCTTTACAATGATGTGTGGTCATTGTTTCTAAATGTAAAAAAAACCCTTTCATCTGTGTTCTAATTCAGACGTTGCCATTCAATATCTAATAATGAACAGTAAGCATAATAAGTTCTTGCATCTCACAAATCACCCTTTTGGACGAAAACTGTACATACATAATGGCATCAGTTAGTAACATTTTACATACTTCATCGAGCTAATGAACGACCATGAAAGCCGTCGTAATCAGTCGCCCTTAAAAACCAAAACTTCAAAGGGGGGAAATCAACTAATCATATTGTTCTCTGTTCTACTATCAACGTATCGGAGAAGTCGAACACAGAAAATCA